>NW_022436982.1:1784813-1843248 GCF_009761245.1 Sapajus apella
AAAAATTAGCTGGGTGTGGTGGCACTCACCTGTAGTCCCAGCTACTCAGGAGGCTGAGGCAGGGGAATTGCTTGAACCCAAGAGGCAGAGGTTTGCAATAAGCCAAGATTGTGCCACTGTACTCCAGTCTGATGACAGAGCAAGACTCCATCTCAAAAAGAAATAGATAGATAAATACATAAATAAACAGGCCTCTTTCCCTCCCTTTTAAGGGTCTGGTATTAAGAGTGCTTCATTTGATTATGAGTAGTTTGGAAAGAAATAAAATAGACCATTTCTTTTCTTTTTTAAAATACATATTTTAGAGACAGTGTCTCTCTCTGTCACCCAGGCTGGAGTGTAGCGGTACAATCACGGCTCTCTGCAGCCTCAAACTGAGCTCAAGCCATCCTCCTACCTCAGCTTCCTGAGTATCTGGGACTACAGGCACACATCACCATTTCTTCTGACCCTAATTTCTCTAAACAAATTGGAGTCAACAAAAACACAGGCTCAAAAAGTTGTTATAAGCATTAAATAAGAGATGTACATGAAAGTCCTTTATAAACTGGAAAGTTCTATGCCAATAATAGGCACTATATTTAAGGTTTAGCTACAAAATATCTGCACATTTAATGTTTTCATTAAATAAATACTTGCATGATCAGTGAGTGAAATGTTCCTTCCCTAGAGGTGCAGACAAAAAGTTCAAGTAACATTCAATGAATTGAGCTGGCTAAAATAAACATTAGAGAAGACTTTTATGCAGTTTGGTGTCTTAACTTTCTTGTATTTGATCCATTCTAGACATACTTCAATTTTGCCAAGTAAATAAAACAATGCTGGTGGCCATGGGGTTATCTGAAGAAGGTAGAACCCATCCACACATGCTGTGTGGGTGAGTTCCTGCATGTGTATGTGAGCAAAAACATGGGCAGAATAGTATTAATAACTCAAGGTTTATGAGCACTACATCATCATGCTAATGAAATACACAAGTACAGGTAAGAGAACAAGAAGCTTTTCTGATGCTCCCACTACTCATATGGGAACCCATGCACCTTTCAAAGGAGGTGTGTGGAGATCAAAAATAAATTCAGAGTAGCAAAGAAACAAAATGTTATTTCAGAAGCATAAACAGAAGACAGATGCACTTATATAATGATGAAGGGTTTTAATGCTAATTTTTAAGTGTTTAAACAATACTCAACAGTACTTTTTACTAATAGTGAAGACTTTGAAGACTCTTAAGTCACATCTATGAAGTAAAAAATGAAGGCAAATTGTATCAATTACTATGTAAATGTGTATTATAATCAGTTGGAATGATTCAGATCTCACTCCTTTTCCCTCCAAAAGACATCTTTCACCCAAGAAAATCAACTAAAACTAAGGAGAAAAAAGACAAAATCAGTTACTCATGGAGGAAAAAAAAGAAAGGAAGAAAGAAAAGAAAACATACCTTTCTGGAGAACTTTAGAAAACTTTACTTGGCCTCTGGGGTTCCATGAGATGCATCATGTATGAAATGTAAGTTACTAGGTTGAAATTAAAGAATAATCTCTTACATTTAAGAATACTAGATATTTTCTCAACAAGCTAAAAATAGAACTACCATCTGATCTAGCAATTCCACTTCTAGATATATATCCAAAGGAATTGAAATCAATATGTTGAAGAGATTTTTATCCGTGCACCCATGTTCATTGCAGCACTGTTCACAATAGCCAAGGTAGGGAGTCAACCTAAGTGTTCATCAGTGGATGAATAAAGAAAATGTGGTATGTATACACAGTGCGATGCTATTCAGCCTTTAAAAAATATGGAAATCCTGCTGTTTGCAAGAGCATGAATGAATTAGAGGATGTTATGCTACAGGAAATAAACCAGGCAAATGGTTTAAAGACAAATACTACATGATTTCACATATATGTGAAATCTAAAAAAGTCCAACTCATGAGAGTAAACAGTAGAATGGGAGTTACCAGAGGCTGGGAGTATGGGGGAGTGGTGGACAGACAGATGTTGGTCAAAGAGTACAAAATTTAAGTTAGGCAGGAGGAATAAGCTTGTGGGATCTGTTATACAGCAGGTGGTCTATAGTTAAAATAGTGTATACATCAAAATTGCTAAAAGAATAAATCTCTTTTTTTTTTTTTTTTTGAGACAGAGCCTTGCTCTGTCACCCAGGCCAGGGTGCAGTGGCATGATCATGGCTTGCTGCAGCCTTGGCCTCCCAGTCTCAAATGATCCTCTCATCCCAGCCTCCCAAGTAACTAAGACCGTGAGCATATACCACCACTCTGGGCTAACATTTTAATTTTTTTTTTTTTCAGATGGAGGCTTGTTCTGTTGCCCAGGCTGGAGTGCAGTGATGCTATCTTGGCTCACTGCAACCTCCACCTCCTGGGTTCAAGCGATTCTCCTGCCTCAGCCTCCCAAGTAGCTGGGACTACAGGTGTACACCACCATGGCTGGCTAATTTTCTATTTTTAGTAGATATGTGGTTTCCCCACGTCGGTCAGGCTGGTCTCGAACTCCCGACCTCAGGTTATCCAGCTGCCTCTGCCTCCCAAAGTGCTGGGATTACAGGCATGAATCACTGCGCCTGGCCCTCAATTTTTTAATTTTTATAGAGACAGGGGTCTCACTATGTTGCCCAGGCTGGTCTCAAATGCCTGGGCTCAAATGATTCTCCTGCTTCAACCTCCCAAAATGCTGGTATTACAGGTGTAAGCCACTGTGCCCAGCCAAAAAGAGCAAATTTCTTATGTCTCATCACAGAAAATAGTAAGTGATGAATATATTAATTAGCTTGATTTAATCATTCTACATTATATTCAAAACATCACATTATACCCTATAAATGTATATACTTCTTACTATTATTATTTTCTAGATTGTACCCCGTAAGTGTATATACTTATTATTACTATTAATATTTTCTAGAGGCAGGGTCTCACTATATTGCCCAGGCTGGCCTCAAACTCCTGACCTCAAACAATCCTTCTGCTTTGGCTTCTCAAAATGCTGGGATTGTAGGCATGAGCCACCATGCCCAGCCACATATATAATGGTTATCTGTCAATTAACAATAATAAAATGTTTTGAAAAAAAATTAGATCCTACGAAGTTAGTTGTCATTCTAGTCCCCAAAAAGCAGTACAGCTGAGCTTTTGATTATATTTCTACTCTGTTTTCTTCAGTTTATTCCCTGTTGATTCTACTTGATAGAAAAAATAAACCTGTATGATGTTATAACAATGTTTTTCAAAGTTAAGTAATATAATAATCCCTTTTAGAGGAACAAAAAATTATTGCATATCTCCAGTGTTAAATTATTTTTATTATTCCTTTACTTAAGTATTCACAAGCAACAAATTATGTGTACACTCACTGTATGGTTTGTTTCAACTATAAAACTGAAACTAATTTGCAGGTTTATGTAAAAACATAAAACTAATAAAATTTAAGGAATAATGTTTTAATAAAACAAAAACAATGGTATGAGTCGAATAGTGGAGAGATGCATTTGGAGATTTTCATTGTGTACTACGTTGACTTTGAACATGCTGGAACATTATCTGAGTCATGAACATTGCTTTTATTTCTCCTTTTAAATAATGACAATCATTTGAACAAATTCATTGTTTTGAAGAGCTAATCTGCTTCATAGCACCGTCCAAGTTGATATAGTAATAAAATATTTGAACAATTAAAAGGCATAATAAATGCTTTTGCATTTGGCCTATTTATTATCTCACCTACTAACGGAAGTGTCCTGTGAAGTGTGCTATGAGGTGACTCTCTTCACCACCTCTCTATATCTGAATGACTATGAAACCTTTATTCATACAAAGTGCCAGAACACCACAGGGCCTCCTCTTGTCTCCCACACAATTGCAAGCACATATACAGTTTGGGTATTTGGTTATAAGGTGCTTATCCAGGTGATCTAGGATATACTCATGCTAGAGTTTTTAAAATGATCATTAGAATGAAAACACAAAGTTCAGAAACTCTTGCAGAGAACTCGAGGACTCCTGCATTACAGAGTTAGTGATTTTAATCAGCTCCTCTTTTTAGAGAGTTTGATTGAAACCGCACCACTTACCACTGAAAGTGCTGGGGTCCAGCTAGAAGCAAAATTTGAGCAAATGAACATTGTTTTAGACTATTAAATGCTTAAGACATCAGACAGGCGATTCTGCTCTACTAACATCACAAAGCTATGAAGACAGAGGTAGTCAAGCCAACGGTGCTCCCCAGATGGAAACTAATATTCAACTAAAGGCGCAGCTCAAAACTCCATCTCTGGTACAACACTGTGTGTGACCTTCTGCCCTATCAGTAACAAACTTCACCACGAATTGCTGATGCCATTAGTTTCTGTGTATCTTCAAAACACTGACCAAAAAAGTTCCTCAGTAGAGATTAGTAGGAGAATGCCCTATCTTGCACATCTACACAGATTTTTCTGATCAACATGAGCAAGTTTTGCCCCCTTGTCCCCTTGAAAATAGTAATGTTTTGTATGGTTGGGTGTTGCCTTTTTTTTCTTATTGCTAAAAAACAAGAAAATCTTACAGGGAGGTAAAGGAATTTCTGGAGACATTAATTGTTTTTTCAATTATGTGGGACAAGCAATGTTTAAAACGAAGATAGGACAAAGGCTCTTACATTCTGACTGAAAGAGAGAAAGGAAACTTGGATGTGGAACTCCCGTCTCCATTCCTGGCTGCAGACTCAGTCTGACCGGGAGGTCTTACATGCAAATCTGCATTCTTTCCAAAGACTCTGAAATCCACAGCCTCTATGGCATGTGTGCCCCAATTAGTACACTCTGCCAGGGGGCAAATGAAGCCCCCTACTGGCTTTTAAGAACATAGCTGGAGGTGTAGACCCTTATTAGACAGATCCAAAGTTGAAAGGTAACCTATTGACAGAAGACACCTTCTCATCTTATTTCCTGGCCCCATCTCTTCCCTGCCCACTGTGCCTTAGCTTCTTTTGTGGTCTGGTTATTGAGGCCTTAGATGAAACACAATTTACCTGTATTTATAATTTTTTAGCAAGTTAGAGTGCCCTCTTGTGGGAACGTCTCCAGTAGTTACCCAAGTCCTACAGACCATCTGAACCTGTGAGTCCACATTTCTTGCTTGTGCTAAGCTGAACACGGTCTCTCACTGCTTCCTTTTTGTTCAACTCAGTCTCATGGGTTTCGCAGCCATGAGAAAGGATGGAAATGTGGTCGGCAGTAGCCAGTGGTATATTTCTCTAAGCGATATTGATTTTATTTACGTTTCTTTTCAAATGTGGTAGCGGTGGGAGTGGGGGGAATGTAGTAATTTCCCAGAGTAAGCCAGAATGATGGTTCCAAACTCAAGAAATACCAAATATTTAACTCCACTGGCAAAGGAAACATTTGGGTTATTAAATGACTTATTGTGTAACGGAGTGTCCTGCTTTTAAAAGGTTTGTTTCTCTCTCTTTCCTGCCTGTTCCTTGTCTTGCCTTTAATAATGAGCTAGGAGTCTTTGCTCTCACTCTTTCTGCCAGGCACCCCCTTGCACAGTGTTCCCCTTATCTAATATGTGTTTGTTTAGAAGTTCCAGAGACAATCTTGAAGCAATTCAGGCTACCATGGGATTCTCCCCCACCTGGCGATTACTTCAAGGCTGCAGTTAATTTGCAATCTGGCTGCACAGAGATGGCACCAGCCCACACACCAGATGGCGCCACAACTCAAGATAGTCATCAGAACAAGTCACGTAGGCTGACACCTATCGCCACTCCTGCATACCATCATACCAAACTCCCCTTTAGCCCTCACCCTTGACCTGAAAATCTGAAAAGGTTTCTTTGAAGTGCTAGCTTTAGCCATTTCTCCACTGCTAGCTCTGGGATAAAGTAACTTTCCTTTAGCTGTAGCTCATCCTTGTTATTGGCTTTGCAAGTGGTGAGCAGTTGAGCCTGCACTCGATAACAATTGGATACCTAAATAGAGTATTCCTGGGATGGTTAAGCGCTCAGGGGAGTACTCTCCCTTGAATATTGTTCAGATCCTATCATAACAGAGTTGAGAGTTCCAGTCTAAGTAGGTTGCAAAATTTTAGTCCAAAATGCAGTAAGATAGACCGAGGATTAATAATACTTTAAATACACAGTTTACTTACTACTTCAAGGCATTTTTGTTTTGTAGAGACAGAGGAGTCTTAGTATGTTGCCCAGGCTGGTCTCAAACCCCTGGGCTTACCCAATCCTCCTGTCTCAGCCTCCCAAAGCAATGGGATTACAGGCTTGAGCCACTGTGCCTAGGCTCAAGGCATAATTTTTAGTTTTTTTTATTCAGAAGATTTTAAAATATTTACAAAATAGTAAATGAGAGACTATAAGAAGCCCCCATTTACCTGTGAGATAGCTTCAACAGTTGCCAACTCATTTCTAGTCTTATTTCTCTGTGCCTTCTTCCTCCTTTCTCATTCAGAAGTAAACTTCAGGCCTTATACCCTTTCATCTATAAATATTTCAGAAGATATCTCTAAAAGATTAGAACTTCCTTTCAAAAATATAACCACAAATCATCATATATAAAAACTTATCGACCCTTAATATATCAAGGTAGTGTTTAAATTTCCCTCTGTTTCTTTTAATCTATGGATTCTCCTCTCTCCTTTCTCTCAATATATTTCTTAAGAAACCGAGTCACTTATATGAAGTTCCTACAATTTAGATTTATCTCAGTGTTTCATTTTGCTGTTGTATGAGGGGTTCCTCTGTTATTAAATGACTAGCTAGATCTAGAAACTTGGTCAGATTTAGGTTCAATTTTTGTTTGGCCAGGCTACTTCACAGGCAGTGAGGCAGCATTCCACCAGGAGGCGCAGTTGCTCCCTTTTTGAGATGTTTGCAGATACTGATGTATAATCACTGCACTGATTTATTAATAAACTAACAGTTAGCTGCAAAATGGTGATATTCTAACTCTGCCATCCCCTTTTATTAGCTTTTTAATGTTTCTTTGAGGAAATTTCCCCTCATGAATCATTTTGTTACTTTAAGATGTAATTTCTATGGAGAGCCTAGAAAGTCTTGATTTTTTTCCTTACCAGTTTTCAAAATGAGTTGGTTCTTCTGAAGAATAGACAGAAAAAACAAATTCAGTTTATCTCACTATACTCTCACAACCCGCTTCTGACACCAGAAGTAGGAATGCTCTCCTCCCCTCCCCATTACCTCCCTACCTCAAGCAATCAATTCTGCAGGAGACACCAGCTGGGTGTCCTCTAATTCAATTCAATTCTGACACTATCTACCTGAAGATAGTGTTATAGGACAGAGAAATATGTTACAGGAAAGGGGTCCCCATCCAGACCCCAAGAGAGGGTTCCTGGATCTCACGCAAGAAAGAATTCAGGGCAAGTCCGCAGAGCAAAGTGAAAGCAGGTTTATTAAGGAAGTAAAGGAATAAAAGCATGGCTACTCCATAGACAGAGCAGCCCTGAGGGCTGCTGGTTGCCCATTTTTATTGATGATATGCTAAACAAGGGGTGGATTATTCATGCCTCCCCATTTTAGACCATATAGGGTAACTTCCTAACGTTGCCATGGCATTTGTAAACTCTCATAGTGTTGGTGGGAGTGCAGACCACCAGAGGTCACTCTCATTGCCATTTTGGTTTTGGTGGGTTTTGGGTGGCTTCTTCACTGCAAACTGTTTTATCAGCAAGGTCTTTATGACCTGTATTTTGTGCTGACCTCCTATCTCATCCCTTACTTAGAATGCCTTAGCTGTCTGGGAATGCAGCCCAGTAGGTTTCAGCCTCATTTTACCCAGCTCCTGTTTGAGATGGAGTTGCTCTGGTTCACACGCGTCTGACAATAGTATCAGAACACACAGGTTGAGGGCTCAGCCCTACAAGAGTGCTCCCCACTTCAGATGCCAATCTGAAGTAATAAGTTGTCACCCATATTTCTGTCCAGCCAGCTATAAATTGGGGTTTCTATGACTGCCCTGCTCTGGCTCTATTAATTTGTTAGGATGATTCACAGAACACAAGGAAACACATTTTCTGGCTTATTACTGTAAAAGATATTACAAAGGTTACAGATGAAGTCAGATGGAAGAGGTGCACATAGCAAGGTATGTGGGAAGGGGCATGGAAACTCCATGCCCTCTCTGACACCCTCCAGGAACCTCCATATGTTCAGCTATCCAGTCTTTTTGGATTTTTATGGAAGTTTCATTACACAGGCATCACTGATTAAATCATTGGCCGCTGGTAATCAACTCAACCTTCAGCCCCTCTCCCCTCACCAAAAGTTGTGGGGGTGGGGCTGAAAGTCCCAACCCTCTAACATGCCTTAGTCTTTCTGGTGACCAATTCCCATCCTGAGGCTACCCAGGGAGAGCCAGCCAAAAATTATTAGCATACAAAAAGACACATCACTTGGGAGATTCCAAAGATTTTAGAAGTTGTGTGCCAGGAGATGGGAAGAAGACCAAATATATATTTCGCAATATCAGTTACATCATCCAAAAGTGACAAATGAGGTTTTAAAAAATCATTATGAATTCATGTATGTGAACATAGTATTTTTCAATCCACTGAAGTTAATATACTTGCTGATGTTCAAATTTTTCTATCTTTGACGTGGGAACCAATTTAAGGTGGCTCCCAAATCCTTTTGACATGACCCTACTGGCCTTTAAAATTTCCATGCTTTCTGACATGATAAGATGTTCCAAGCTTTCTTTACATTTCCTAATCCAAGCCAGGAGTGGGGTTAACCATTTTTTCAAGAGAGAGGTTCTCAAAGTTTGACCCAGGAGCTCCTGAGATTCCCTGTGATCCTTCTATGGGGTCCGTGAAAGATTATTTTCATAATAGTCATCACTCAGTATCCAGGCCTCCAAGGATGCCGAGTGTTCCAGGACCCCTCTCAGGTACCCATATCCACAGATGCTCATCTCCCTTGTTAAAAGTAAAACTGTAGACAAACTAAATTTAACAGAGTTTAACTGATCAAGGAGAAAGCAATCCGCAAATTGGGCAGCCCTCAGAATCACAGCAAATTCAGAGAGTTATCTCTGCACAGTTGGAGAGATTTTAAGAATAGGAAAAGGGGCCGGGGGTGGTGGCTCATGCCTGTAATCCCAGCACTTTGGGTGGCAGAGGCAGGTGGATAACCTGAGGTCAGGAGTTTGAGACCAGCCTGACCAATGTGGAGAAACCCCATCTCTGCTAAAAATACAAAATTAGCTGGGCGTGGTGGCACACGCCTATAATCTCAGCTACTCAGGAGGCTGAGGCAGGAGAATTGATTGAACCCGGGAGGTGGAGGTTGCGGTGAGCTGAAATAACACCATTGTACTCCAGCCTGGGCAACAAGAGGGAAACTCTGTCTCAAAAAAACAAAAAACAGAAATGAGGTACAGAAACAGCCAGATTGGTTACAGCTTGGCATTTGCCTTATTTTACCCAGGTTTGGACAGTTGTCCACCTGTGAGTGGTTGAAGTATGGCTGCAGTGATTGACTGAGATTTGGCTATTGTTACACAAATATGTCTCCATTAGATTTTTCTATTTGCTTATCTATTAAGTTAGGTTGCAATTCCTACGTAAGAACTCAAGTATGAAAGTATGGGGACTTTCTCAGGCCAGATTTTGTTTGGTTTAGGAGCCTTATATAAAACGGGGTAGTATTTGCATATAGCCTATGCACATCCTCACATATACTTTCTAAGTCAGCTCTAGGTTATATAACTGGGTACCCTGGTTTTTCTAAGAAAAAAAGAATGAGTTAGTATTATTTTTTATTATTTTTCTTATTTTCTCCCCTCTGTTTTACCCTGTTCTCCACTTCATACTAGCCCTTTTGAAATGCAGTTATAATCTTTTACCTCCCCTTCACCAGACACTCCCTACAGAGCCATCTATGTACTCAAAAGCTCCAGAGCAAACTCTCACCCACCAGGAGATTGCCTTGAGAGGTAGCAGTAGATTTACAACACAAAGTATACCTAATGAGGAGCCCTCTCCCACCGGGAAAGTTTTTGGCCATTTTTATAACTTATTTCTGTCCATACAGATGCCAACTTGACTGTGTAGTAGATAAGGTGCCAAGTTAGCATGTGGACTTCCCACCTGTTTGCTTTCTCCCCTGTCTTTCGAAAGTACTCACTTACTGCTCCAAAAGTGAAGCAGTATCTTTGAGGCTGGAAGCCCATACTTCTCCCTCTAAGCTAGCTTTGGAATATAGTCACTTTATACCAGATTTCGCTCTTGTTAACTGAACTCAAGTGTTGAGTGACTAAACCTGTGTTTCAGTTACAATTACTTATAATACCTAATACAATGTTAATGCTCCGTCAAGAGTTGTTATGCTGTATTGTTTAAAATTCAGACTACTTTTTATTTTTTTTTTCCTGAATAGTTTCTATCTGTGGTCGGCTGAATACGTAATTGTGGAACCCACAGATACAGGGGATTGACTATTTGTCCTTTTTATTTTACCCTTATAAAATCTCATCCTCCAGTTCATGTCCTTTGTAGGGACATGGATGAATCTGGAAACCATCATTCTCAGCAAACTGACATAAGAGGCGGGGTGCGGTGGCTCATGCCGGTAATCCCAGCACTGTGGGAGGCCGAGGTGGGCGAAACAAAGGTCAAGAGATTGAGACCATCCTGGCCAACCTGGTGAAACCCCGTCTCTAAAATAAAAAAAAAAATAAAGTAAAATAAAATATAAAAATTGACACAAGAACAGAAAACCAAACACTGCGCGTTCTCGCTCATAGGTGGGTGTTTGAACAATGAGAACACATGGACGCAGGGAGGGGAACATTACACACTGGGGTCTGTTGGGGGTGGAGGGGCTAGGGAAGGGGTAGCGGGAGGTGGGGAGGCTGGGGAGGGATAACATTGGGAGAAATGCCTGATGTAGGTGTGTGGGGGGGGGGAAGGGTTGGAGGCAGCAAACCACCATGGCATGTGTGTACCTATGCAACAATCCTGCAAAATCTGCACATGTACTCCATACTAGCTTCATGCACTAGGCCCAGCAGAGCAAAGCAGACCAGACCAAACTAGAATGGAATCGTTTGTGCAAAGTACCAAGTAGTCAAACAGAACTTTGAAGTAGGCCAGTTTTCTAAAACCAGGAAATTCCCCTAAACCTGAGTCAGTGAAATAAGAAAGTCCCTTCTGCTTTAACCCTAAAAGTAACTTTGAAACAATGAATCCACTTTTTGTTTCTGCTTTCTTCAGCCCTTTTGTCAATAAAACCAACCTCCGCCGCTCAGCTGATCAGAACACTCATTCTACTTTATAGAATGAAGTGTTTTCCGATTCTAGAATCACAAATGAGTCAATTCAGATCTTTAAACTTACTCATTGTAATGATGTCTTTTGACTGTTGTGCTTTATTCAAGCTGTCCTTTATTTAGGAATTTGGGGGTAATTTCCACTATTTTGCTATTATGAATCGTGCTGACTAATCGTGCATGTCCTTTCATCTTTTCACCACATATATTTTTGGGTGAAAGCATGAACGTATCTATGCATTGTTGCTAGGTATTAAGCTACTCTTTACACTGTTGCTGTACAGATGGAGGGACAGATGAGAGAGCTGCCCAGGGCACTTCAGCAGTTACCGGCACAGCTGGGATTTGAACTTGGATGTAACTATTTTCATAAACTCTCTAGGTCATTCCAAGGTGGGAGAGGCAAGCAAACAATTTTGTATCTGGACAGCATATTCACGGAAACACACATGCTTATCCTTCCTGCTCCCAGCACACAAATTCTTCCTGAACAAAACCTCCAGTCCTCTTGTTTAGCATACTTTCGTCTAACCTTGTCACTTTACCCAGACCCCACAACTAAGAGTCGTCCGCGTCCCCACAAGGTCGTAAGCTGGGCGGGTAAAGCGGAGGCGGGCGGAGAGGAAATTGGAGGTGGAAAGCTTTGCGCATGCCAGGACACTGCTCTTCTCGCGAGGAATCTGGGCCCCCTGCAGAGGCAGGACCAGGATGTGACGTAATAACGGCGCGCTGCCGCCAGCGGTGCCCTCAAGGTCGCTTTGCAGGGCAGGAGCGCGCTTAAGTAAGGAGACCCTAGTTTGAGGGCGCTCTGTGTCCATTTGCCTTGATACCAGCGGCGACATGTCGGGGTACACTCCGGATGAGAAACTGCGGCAGCAGCAGCTGCGAGCGCTGAGAAGGCAATGGCTAAAGGACCAGGAGCTGAGCCCTCGGGAGCCGGTGCTGCCCCCAGAGGCGAAGTGGCCTATGGACATATTCTGGGATAAGTTTTTGGCAAATAAGTCCCCTTGGAGGAACATGGTAAGTGATGAGAGGTTAGTGGTGATCCCCCCCAACGCATCCCACCGCGGCCGGTAGCCTGGACACTGGACGTACCCTCCCTGCAGCCCCACTGATAACGTTCCGTGCTTGGTGACACTGGCCTGTCCCGAGAGTCCTCCTGGAGTCTCGGGAGGCAGGAGTCCAGGAATATGTATGGCTTTGAGAGAATCATGCCTTTTACTGTCAAGTACAGTGAGACGGAGGCGAATCTTAATACTTAGGTTTTCCAGGACGCTGCACGTTTGGTTTTCTTCACTGTAGATATCTTTTCTCAGAATAATAGTCGAGGAATCACTGCAGTTAAAATTCTGTGATTTTACTATTCGAGGACACTTGTCTGACTTTTAAGTGTGAAGTTCTAGAGACCAGGTAACACAGCATCCAATTACCGGAGGGCACAGCCAGCCCCTAGCTGGTAGTACAGTTCCATGTGATCACCATAAAAGACAGGGTCTTGTTGGTATGCCTAGTGAGTCGCATTCAAGAGCTACATTTATAAACTACCACACTGTACTTTTAACACAGTTTTTCATTAAAAAATGATATTTGGGGCTTTGAAGAAAATCAGTCATTCAGAAGCTTTATTTTCAAGGCCTCTGGGTATTTTCTTGAGGTCTGTTATGGGTGATAAACACATCTCAGAATTGCCTTCAGTTACCTACAACGCTTACTGATAATAGTAGTAATAATAGAAACACTTGGGTGCTTGCTATGTGCTTGGCACTCTGCTGAGGGTTTTACATGTAAAGGTAGAAACTATTCCTAATCCTCACTTTAAATGTGAGGAAACTGAGGCCTACAAAGATCCAGTGATTTGCCAGTGGTCAGGGAGCTAGGAATTGAAGTTCATATTGAAATCAGCATGTATCTATTTCTTACTGTGCTACAAATTCTATTGCAACAGAATTGTTGAAAATTTTTCTGAAAAAGTGGTATTGGATACTTACTTATGGTGGTAAAATTCAACTCTTCTCCCACCCTTTGTATCCCAGACATATCAGGATATTCTCAGTCACCGATTTAAAGCTGATGTCCCATCCATCAGCCAGTGATCTAAGGAAGTAAATAATCATGTGTTGAAATTCACCTTACCTTACTTTGAGTTAATTTATTACTTTATAATCTTATCGGTTATAGTTCTTAGACTCTGGATTGCCCTTTCCTTGAATGGATAGGTGTGTTTTAATCAAATTGGAGGACATGGGAAAGTTCCATTTTTAGCTTTTTTTTTTAAAAAAAAATAGCGTTGCAGAAGGCATCTTGGAGTGAGCTTGGGGCACCCCATCTCAGTATGTAAAATGTGCTTTTTCCAGCATTGATGTCAAGGTTGTCTGCCTTATACCTAAAATAATGCTAGTGGCATTGATAGAAAAATAAGGGAGATGACTATACCTGAAATATTCTGTAGATTTGATTACTCTGGTTAAATACATTAAAATTATTCTTTCATTATTTTGCCAAATTTTATCTTTAACAAACTTATGATAAAGTTAGTTTTAGAAGTCTTTAAAAAAGATCTATAAATGCCTTGCTATAGTCTTGCAAAATACTATTTATCTTAAGCTCTTTGGTTTGGATTTTGTAGGTATCTTCTGGCAAACTCTGCATTTGCTAATAATTTTTAAGTAGACGAGGTTAGCCACAGACTATAAGAAAATAGGTACCATTTAGAGATTTGTAAAATAATAATTTCATTGTTATATCATTGATGCTTTTTGTTCTGCCATAAATATAAAATATGAGATATGTTTAGTTTGTATATGTGTTTTTTTTCCCCAGGTCTATAAGGTATACCGAAAGAGTATGTTTTTTTTTACTTGTGTACTTATACCTGCCTGGATTGTTCATTATTACGTGAAATATCATGTGGCTGTAAGTATGTCCTTTTCAGAATTTATTTTTAATATTGTCCAAAATTATTGTCTTTGTGGGTATCTTACCCTGCTTAGTGGAAATAATCTGCCACTTATAAACTGATTTTGATCTACTTTGAATTCCCTTAGGGAAAAGATTTAACGAAAGTTAAGTAATTGAGTATAGTTTTTCAAAAATTGTGTCACTATATTAGTTTACAACTTGAAATGGATTTCCTCATAGAAATAGTATTTAAAAGATCAGAATGTAGTGACCTAATAATATTAGGGTAAATTCAGGTCATGAATAGGAAGGGAGAAAAGAATTTCTGCTCCTTTATAATGACCCATATCTGGTATGAGATAAAAATTCAAAACAGACAAAGCTTATCTTTGTCCATCCCATTTCTGTTTCCTTTATTTTATCTGATTCTTCACAACTTCATTTATTTAGAACTCAGGATGTCCAGATGCCTGAACTTTTTCACTGATGATAGATCTTGTATGGGCTGATTGAACTGAGCCAGTTGTGGTATTTTAAAGGCTCAGTCTGGTGCAGGATGTTGGATCCCATGCAGAATGAGAAGGGCATGCATTTTGGGAAGTGGCATAGCAGAGTGAGCAGTGGCGGCTGTGTAGCATGGAATGTTGGAACACAAAAGAGTGAGGAGGGCATTCATATACCAAGTAAGGGGTGTTAGATCCTGAGTGGGTTGCAGGGGAGGAGGGTGAGCACATCTGTTGGGGGAGCAACAGTGGCAACAGCCTACTATAGGATATTGGAACCTGAGCAGAGGGAGGAGGACATCTGGAAGAAGGATGGCATGAGGCAGGTGACAACTCAGAGTAAGATGTCAGAACCTGCTGGGCGCAGTGGCTCACGCTTGTAATCCCAGCACTTTGGGAGTCCAAGGTGGGTGGATCACCTAAGGTTGGGAGTTTGAGACCAGCCTGACCACATGGAGAAACTCCCATCTTTACTAAAAATACAAAAATTAGCCAGCTGTTGTGGTACGTGCCTGTAATCCCAGCTACTTGGGAGGCTGAGGCAGGAGAATTGCTTGAACCTGGGAGGTGGAGGTTATGGTGAGCCGACATCATGCCATTGCACTTCAGCCTGGGCAACAAGAGCAAAACTCTGTCTCAAAAAAAAAAGAAAAGTCAGAACCTGAATGAGGTGAGGCAGGTATTCATGCTGGGGGGTGGTTGTGGTGACAGGATATGGTTATATATAGGGAGATTGGTCAAATACAGGTATACCTGAGAGATACTGCAGAATTGGTTCTAGACCACTGCAGTTCCAAAAGTATTCTTTAGTTCTAGACCACCAAAGCAAGTTACACAAATTTTTTGGTTTCCTAGTGCATATAAAAGTTACATATACACTGTGCTGTAGTGTAAGTTTGTAATGGCATATGTGTAAAACAACAATATATATGCCTTAATTTAAAATACTTTATTGCTGGGCCAGGTGCAGCGGCTCCCACCTGTAGCCCTAGCACTTTGAGAGGCCAAGGTGAGAAGATTGCTTGAGGTCAGAAGTTCGACCAGCCTGGGCAATGGCAGCTCCCACCTATAGCTCTAGCACTTTGGGAGGCCAAGGCAGGAAGATTGCTTGAGGCCAGAAGTTTGACCAGCCGAGCAACATAGTGAGATTCCATGTCTACAAAAAAAAAAAAAAAAAGCTGGATTTGGTGGTACACGCCTGTAATCCCAGCTGCTCAAGAGGCTGAGATGGGAAGATTGCTTGAGCCCAGGAGGTCGAGGCTGCAATAAACTGTGATTGCGCTACTGCATTCCAGCCTAGGTGCTGGAGTGATATCCTGTCTTAAAAAGAAAAAACTTCATTGCTAAAAAATTCTAATGATCTTCTGAGCCTTTAGTGACTGTATATAATCTTTTTGCTAGTGGAAGGTCTTCCTTCGATGTTAATATCTGCTGACTGATCAAGGGGATGGTTGTTGCAGGCTGGAGTGGCTGTGGCAATTTCTTAATATAAGACAATAGGTTGGGCACAGTAGCTCATGCCTGTAATCCCAGCAGTTTGGGAGGCTGAGGCAGGTGGATCACGAGGTTAGGAGTTCAAGATCAGCTTGGCCAAGATGGTGAAACCCCCGTCTCTACTAAAAATACAAAAATTAGCCAGGCATGGTAGTGGGTGCCTGTGATCCAAGCTACTTGAGAAGCGGAGGCAGGAGAATCGCTTGAACCCAGGAGGCAGAGGTTGTAGTGAGCCGAGATTGCACCAGTACACTCCAGCCTGGGCAACAGAGCAAGACTCCATCTCAAAAAAGAAAGAAAGAAAGAAAGAAAGAAAGAGAGAGAGAGAGAGAGAGAGAGAGAGAGAGTGTGTGTGTGTGTGTGTGTGTGTGTGTGTGTGTGTGATTTGCCACACTGAGGTTTGCCACATCAGTTGACTCTTATTTTCATGAAAGATTTCTCTGTAGCATGAGATGCTATTTGATAGCGTTTTACCCACAATAGAACTTTCAAAATTGGAGTCAGTCCTCTCAACCATGCTGCTGCTTTACAACTAAGTTTATGTAATATTTGAAATCCTTTGTTGCCATTTCAACAATGTTCATGGCATCTTTACCAGGAGCAGATTCCATCTCAAGAAACTGCTTTCTTTGCTCATCCAGAAGAAGCAGTTGCTCATCTATCAAGCTTTATCACCGAGATTGAGGCACTTCAGTCAGATCCAGGCTTGACTTCTAATTCTAGTTCTCTTGCTATATCTACCACATCGACAGTTTTTTCCCCCCATGGAAGTCTTGAACCCCTCAGGAGAGTTGAAATTAACTTGTTTCAAACTCTTGTTCATGTTGATACTTTGACATCCTCCCATGAATCATAAATCTTCTTAATGGCATATGGGATGGTAAATTCTTTCCCAGAAGATTCTCCATATACTTTGCCTAGATCCATCAGAGGAATTACTATTTTTTTTTTCTTTTTGAGACAGGGTCTTGCTGTGTCACCTAGGCTGGAGTGTGGTGGTGCCATCTTGGCTCACTGCAACCTCTGCCTCCTAGGTTCAAGCAGTTCTCCTGCCTCAGCCTAGCAAGTAGCTTTTGATATAAAATGAGAAACATGCAGCTCTTCATTTTGCTTGAAGGGTTAGAGGTCATTGTAGTGTTATTAATTGGCCTAATTTCAGTATTGTGTCTCAGGGAATAGGGCAGTCCAAGGAGAAGTAGAGAGGTGGAGAATGGCCAGTTGGTAGAACAGTCACAACACACAACATTTACTGATTAAATTCACTATCTTATATGAGTGTGATTTATGTTGCCCCTAAAATTTATAGTAGTAACATCAAAAATCACTGAGTGCAGATTACCATAACAAATATTAATATAACACTAATGGAAAGTTTTGAGGCCAGGTGCAGAGGCTCATACCTATAATCCCAGCCCTTTGGGAGACTGAGGTGGGCAGATCATGAGGTCAGGATTTCGAGACCAGCTTGGCCAACATGGTGAAACCCCATCTCTACTAAAAATACAAAAATTAGCCGGGCGTGGTGGTGCACACCTGTAGTCCCAGCTACTTTGGAGGCTGAGGCAGGAGAATCACTTGAACCTGGGAAAAGGCGGTTGCAATGAGGGATCACGCCACCGCACTCTAGCCTGGATGACAGAGTGAGACTCCCATCTCCAAAAAAAAAAAAAAAAAAAAAAAAATGGAAATATTGGGAGAATTACCAAAATATGACACAGAGTTGTGAAGCAAACACATGTTGTTTGAAAAACGGCACTGAGTTTCTGGGATTGGCACCTGGCCCATGTCAGCTTTGCAGACCCCATCTGGTGCAGACCCTTGCGGCGGGGGCAAGCAGGGGCCTGAGTAGCTGGCCAGCGGGTGCTGCCGCCTGCAGGTCCCAGATCCCTTGGGGACATCTGCAGTGCTCCAGAAGCCCAAGACTGTGAATCGGAAGTTAGGTGTGGCAGGCAGTAGCTTCTTGAAGGTGCTGTGCAAGGGTTGCCTCTGGTTTCAGCTCCCTGGGCATGGCTCCCAGCAGTGCCTGCATGAGGATGGCCCATAGCTGACTGAAGTCAAGTTCCCCAGCGTCCCTGACAATGCCGAGCTGATGCTGCTCACCTCGGGCCAGGCCTGGCAGGGCTATGTGAGTGACATCAGGCGCTTCCTCAGTGCATTTCATGAGCCACACGTGGGGCTCATCCAGGCCTCCGGGCAGCTGCTGTGTGATGAGCAGAGGCAGAGGTTGCTAGCCAACCTCCTGCCCAACATGAGCCAGAACATCGCGGCAGAGACCCTGGCTGAGGACCTGCCGTGGTTTGAAGGCTTGAAGTCCCAATATTGGAATAAGTCTGGCTATCTGAGATACAGTTGTGAGAGCCGGATCCGGAGTTACCTGAGAGAGGTGAGCTCCTACTCCTCCAAGGTGGGTGCAGAGGCTAAGGAGGAATTCTTGTTAATCCTTGGCTCCACATGCCAGATACTCCAGCCTGAGCAGTACAACGGCAGCTACTTGGACAGCATCGGCACTACTCTGGTGTGCAGAGGCAAGGGTGGCAGTGGTCTCTGCACACCACAAGGTTGGTTCTCCTGCCAGGGCCCCTTCAACATGGACAGCTGCTTGTCGAGACACTCACATCAACCCCTACAGTAACAGGGAGAGCAGGATCCTCTTCAGCACCTGGAACCTGGATCACATGATAGAAAAAAGAATGCACCATCTTTCCTACACTGGGGGAAGCAGTTAAGGAACAAGACAGAAGAGAAGTGAACTGGGAATATTTTTATGGCCTGCTTTTTACCTCAGAGAACTTAAAATTAGTGCACGTTGTCTGCCATAAGAAAACCACCCACAAGCTCAACTGTGACCGTAGCAGAATCTACAAACCCCAGACAAGGTTGAAGAGGAAGCAGCCTGTGCGAAAGTGCCAGTGACACATACACACCACATTCTTTTCTTTGTGTGAGGCCTGACAGGCATAATTTTAACAGGTGCTTTTTTATTTTTATTTTTTTTTGGTCACTCCAGTAGCTCCTGGGAAAAACCTTAAAAAATGTTTCCTTTATATCTGATTTCAATACATTTCTGAATCTGTGTGTGTGTGTGTGTGTGTGTGTGTGTGTGTGTGTATTTTTTGTAGACGGAGTTTCACTTTTGTTGCCCAGGCTGGAGTGTAGTGGCATGATCTTGGCTCACTGCAACCTCTGCCTCCTGGGTTCAAGTTACTCTCCTGCCTCAGCCTCCTGAGTAGCTGGGCTTACAGCCATGCACACTATTCCCGGCTAATTTTTTGTATTTTTAGTAGACATGGGGTTTGACCATGTCAGTCAGGCTAGTCTCAAACTCCTGACCTCAGGTGATCCACCTGCCTCAGCTTCCCAAAGTTCTGGGATTACAGGTGTGAGCCACCACACTGCGCCTAAATCAATTTTTATACCTTCTGACAGCCCAACTTCCAGAGGACAGCTTTGGGGTACTCACTGGATGTCTGTGAGTTCCTGGTCATACTGGTCATTAGGGATAAGAATTGTCTCTGAGCTGAGGAATTCTTCTGTTCTCTGGTTTTACCAGTATTTGGTTTGCTCATGTAGTGTGGTCACCATACTAAAATGGTGTCATGACTGAAGTTGGCCACTCTTGCTTGAGGGACAAGTTGTTTATGCCTCAGGTCTCTGCTGGGTCTTCATTTCCATGGCAAATGGGCAGCTCCATCCTCCTTGACTCTTTTAAATGCCCAAAAGAGAGATGTCATGGTTTGGGGGTAAGATGTTTGTTCTCAGTAAAGAACATACAAGGACATTCACTGCTGATTATTATTATTAATTTTTTTTTTGAGACAGGGTCTCACTCTCACCCAGGCTGGAGTACAGTGGTGCAGTCTCGGCTCACTGCAACCTCTGTCTCCTGGGTTCAAGCGATTCTCCTGCCTCGCCCTCCCAAGTAGCTGGGATTACAGGCACCCACCACCATGGCTGACTAATTTTTGTATTTTTTGTAGAGTCCGGGTTTCGCTATGTTGGCCAGGCTGGTCTTGAACTCCTGACCTCAGATGATCTGCCCACCTTGGCCTTTCAAAGTGCTGGAATTACAGGCATGAGCCATCACACCTGGCATACTGAACTGTTTGTAACAGCAGGAAACCTCCCAATGTCTATGAGTAGGGCCATTGCTATTATGTTGAACCACATGAAACTGCTGTTTTTCTAGGCCCAAAATGATCAGCGATCATCATTTCATGATTCAACCTGATACATTTACGTAGTACAAAACTATGTCACGGTTTCAAGCTTTTATGAAGAAAGTGTTTCTCTGTAGAAACTGGAAGCTGTTCAGTGCACTGGCAGCTGAATCCTGCTCTGTTTATCAGAGTTCCTGTCATCTCAGATAATATGGAGCTCATGTCAGCAGTGCAGGCACCGGGTGCACAGAGACAGTCTAGAAGGAAATATGCCAAACTGAACAGCAGTAATCCTGTGGGGCACAGAGGTGGGACTGGATTACAGAGGGCCCATTTTCAAAATCATGTATTTTATGATACTTGAATTTTTTGAAATGGGCATTTATTTTATAACATGTTAAAATGTACTTTAAAAAAAGTCATTGTAATATTTGAATATTTACATTTGTTATATAATCAGGAAAAGCAATAAAAATTTTCTGAAAATGAAAAATGGCACTGATAGGCTTGCTTGTCTTGTGGTTGTTACAAACCTTCTATTTATAAGAAAACACAATATATGCGAAGTGCAATAAAGCAAAGTACAATAAGGTGAGGTATGCCTGCAAGTATGTATGTTGATGACCCAAGATTCTCACTCTCAGAAAAGGGAGTTATGTATGTGAAAAAGAAGAAAAGCTTGTGGTGGTAGAGTGGAATTGGAGGTACTGGTGTGAACTCATGGTTTTTAAAATGTGTTGATATACCTAGAAATAGATATGGATGTAAATGTGGATATGTGTGTCTGTTTGTCTGCATGTGTAGACATATTCTCTAGCTCTGTCCACTGAGAGGGCCTAGAAACATTGCTACTCCTTAGCAATTAGCACAATTAGAAGCCAGGTCTTATTTCTAAATATAGTTGTCCACTGAAAGGACCCAGAGCTCAGAGCAATGGCCGATTCCAGGGCAGGAGGAAAGTATAAGATGAGCTTGGAACATATTATTGTGCCAGAAAGTAAAGACGTGCTGAAAGAATATTTCAAAAGGACACAGGTTGCAAGGACTCCTGCCAGGGCAATTTGAGCATCAAAATAAATAATGATAGTAATAGATGAGAGTCAACTGAATAAAATGAAAATCCATGAGTGTAAACTGATAGAAATAAGTGAATTAATAAAGGGGTAGAAAAGCTTTTTTAAAGCAATAATTCGCTGAATGATAGAATTAGAAAAATTACAATTTGAGAATCATGGTAATATTTAATTCAGCTCAGGAACATAAAAGGATGCTAATATTAGGCACAGTGGTTCACACCTGTAATCTCTACACTTTGGGAGGCTGAAGTGTGAGGATTGCTTGAGCCCAGGATGTGAAGCCTGCAATGAGCTGCAATTGTGTTGCTCACTATACCCCACCCTTGGTAACAGAGTGACACTCCTGTCTCAATAAAAAAATGAAAAAAAAAAAAAAAATAAGGCCGGATGCAGTGGCTCACGCCTGTAATTCCAGCACTTTGGGAGGCCTACGTGGGCAGATCACAAGGTGAAGAGATTGAGACCATCCTGGCCAATATGGTGAAACCTTGTTTGTACTACTAATAAAAAAATTAGCTGGGCGTGGTGGTGCATGTCTGTAGTCCCAGCTACTTGGGATGCTGAGGCAGGAGATCATTTGAACCCAGGAAGTGGAGGTCGCAGTGAGCTGAGATCGTACCACTGCACTCCAGCCTTGTGACAGGGCGAGACTCCATCTCAAAAATACAAAAAATAATAAAAAGGATGCTAATATTAATTTTAAAATACTTATCCTCAAAATACTTGTTACGAAGGGAAAAGGGTTATCTTTGTAGTGGAGAAATCTGGCAGACACCACCTTGGTCAAGAGATCTAAATTAACATCGATAATAGGACAAACAAGTTATGTGTAATACTTGATAGGCTGTAATAAAAAGAACACAGTATTAATTTTGTGGTATGCCTGCCAGTGGTGCATAACTGGAATGTAATTTATTGATTAAATTCACATGAGGAAACAGAAGATAAACCCAAACTGAGGAGCTGTTCTGCGTCATTATTGGTGTTGCACCTTCAGAAATGTCAAGATCATGAATGTTAAAGGACTTTAAGATTGTTCTAGATTGAGGAAGAATAAAGAGATATGCCAGCTAAATGCAATTCTTCATTAATAGGCATAATTGCATAATCTGTAAGAACAATGATGTTGTTGGCAGTCAGAATTTTAAAGAGCCTAAACCATCACTGGATAACTTATCACATAAGGGGATTTTAGGATAAGTTCAAACAGTTACTGAGACAATTGGGAAAATTTGAATGGATTTTTTAGACCAGGTAGAGATAGTAATGTATAAGTGTTAATTTCCTTATCTTGATGGTTGTATTGTAATTATTTTAAGAATGTTGTCTTTGTTTGTAGGAAATACACTATAGTAATAAACTGGTCAGCAGTTTACTAAAAGTGATTCAAGAAAAAAAATTCTTTTTTTTCTTTCTTGCAGCCTTATGTAAGTTTAAAATTATTTCAGAATAAAAACGAGACAGAAGTTAAGGACTGCCTAACAAATGATAGATAATCTAATTGATGTTGGCTTTCTGTTAGCCTAGTAACAGAAGAGTGAAACAGCCAAAATTTTGGGGGCTTTTCAGAACACCCCGCCCCCAACATGACTTGCTCTCTCTGATTATGTTCTCTATTGATTATGTAGGCTCTTTAAAATTCTGATTGTTGACATCTTTGTTCTGTGTACTAAGCAGATTAAGCCCCTTGATTAACAAATGTGGAGTGCCTAGTGTATCCTCTTCCATTATTGCTATAGAAAGAATATGCAAGGCCAATTCCAACCTCAAGGACTTTATAGTAAAGTTGGAAGTTAGGTATAATTTGGGAAAGAATCTGGAGGAGAAAAGTTAATTCTGGAGGAGAAAAGTTAAAAACTTTTTATGTTCATAAAAAGACTATTTCATTTCATTATAGGCTACTTCATTTCATTATACATCTGTTAAGTTTTCACTATTTTGGCACATCAGATCCTAGAGAAGTAAATACATTACTTTCTGTCAGTGAAAATTTAACATCCAAGAGTGATTTTTATGTGCAGAAAGAACTGGTTACAGTGACTAGAAATACAGATTAATATTCAGTTCCTTAATTTCAAATATAATAACAATTTTTTCCTAATTCTTTAAATTCAGTTTTAAAATTCTGTTAAACTGTGCATCTAGTAAAATAATAATAATCTCTTTTGCTTTTACTTTATAAGTTGAACACTCCTAAAACAATTCCATTTACAAATATAGCCAAATTCTCTTAATATTTTAAATTGCTTTTATACATTTTATATGTTCAATTTTATTTCAAAGTATTTATGGGGTAAATTTATGATTCTAAGAAGTGATATTTTTCAACCTAAAATCACAAATCTAAATACATTATGCATTTTAACTAGAATCCTAAACCTTTTTGAACCTCTGTTAGACAGATTATCTTATACATTACAAACTCTAACCAACAGAACACATGTAATGTCCCAATGTTTTCAGAACTTTTAAAAGTTGACACATTCACTTATTTATGCTCTGGGTTTTAACATACTTTATCATATCTAAATTTCACTACATGTTTCTGGGATTGAAAAGACACTTATCTTCCAGGAGAAGCAAATTTAACAAGCTGTAGTTACTAGGTTGACAATTCAATACAGTAATATGGTTGCTTATCTGAGGGTTCACACTTTCAGGTGATTTTTCCTGAGCCATAGATGGATATATTTAGTTAAACGTTTTGTGTCAGTAGAGGTCCCAAAGCCACTCACTCACCTTAGTTTTTCTCTTGATTTGGGTAAGTAGAGGACTGCATATTCAGTAAGATTGTAACCAGTTTGCTGCAGCTCACTCCTTTGCTGCCTGATTGAATTCTGCATCTTTCAGATGACTTTTCAGTGTCTTTTTGCCATTGGCACATAAAGACATTTTGAAGTCCTCACATTTTATTCTGAATTTCTCTCATGTTCCAGTTCTCTATGCCTTATATCATACCGATAATCTTTTAAATTTTGGGCAGTGGTATCTTGTGCAGATGTATATGCATAAAAAGTGTATGTATTCAACAAATACTTATTACCTCTTGTGTGCAAGGCACTGTTTTAAACACAGGGATACAGCAGTGCACAGAGCAGATTGAGTCCCTTCCTTCATGAAATGTTTAGAAACTGGTAATAAATACAAAGAGGTATATAATGTTTTAGGAGAACAAGTCTGTAGAAGAAAAGCAGGGTAAAAAACTAGAGAATGATAGAGCCTGCTATTTTAATTAGGCCTGTCTCAGGAAGTGATCTTTGAAGACAAACATAAATGAAATGAGGATAGGGGCCAAGCAGTATTTAGGAGAAGAACATTTCAGGTAGAGGAATTATGAAGTACAAAGCCCTTGAGGCACAAGTAGTCTTGACTGAATTGGACTCCTAGCAAGGGCGCCACTGTGGCTGTAGTACATGAGTGAGGGAGAAGAGACTGGCTTTTTCTCTAAGAATTATGAAACTTTGAGCAGAGTGACATATCTTAAAAGAACCAGTGTACGCTGCCTGAAGTGTGGAGAATAGACTGTTTTCATTTGCATAGGAGGGCACAAGTGGAAGCAGGGAGGCTAGTAGGCTAGTAGGCGCCGTTGTGGTAGTTGAGATGAAAATATGATAGAACCTTGGACAAGGGTGGTGAGGAGAACCAGCTGGATTTGAGGTATATTCTCTAGGTAGAATCATTAGGCTCTGCTGAGGAGTCAAGGTTTCTGGCTTTCGTAACTGGGGAGATAAAAGTGCCATCTACTGAGATGGGGCACATGGGGAGGAACAGTTTGGGGCAGGGTGATGTTAAGTGTTGGACCTGGTTAAGTTTGAGATGCCTGTTTGAAAGTCAAGTAGAGATGTTGAGTAAACAGTTGGATATGTGAGTCTTGAGTTCTGTGAAAGTTTGGAGCTTAAGTTAAAATTTGGGGTATGACCTATTTCTTACTTTCCGAAGAAACTCTTAACACTATAATTAACACAGAGTTAACTTTTATTACAGACAAAACCATATGCCATCGTTCACTCAAAGCCCAGAATATTCCCAGTAAGTAAACTTCTGATTTTACTTTTGTTCATTATTTTTCTGTCTCCTTTTCCTCCCCTTCCAAGCAATCATTAGATTAAAATATTCTTTTCTTCTCACTGTCAGTTTAAGTGCCTGTTTTGCGTATTCTTGTAAAAAAGAAAGAAAGAAACAGCTGAGGGGGCAATTATAATTGAAATGGGAAGTGAGCACATTTATTTTTAACCTGGCTGTAAAACTTGTTTTGTGACCTTGATTGTCCTAAAGGGAGTTGAAAGTACCAGCAGTTTTTCACTGTGTCCTGTTTCATGTTGGGTAAAGAACTTAGGACATGAGCCTAAGCAAACATCCATGCATGGTGACAGCAACTGAATTTCTGTTATTACTTCCAAACTCTCATGTCCTATGGCTTTGTACTTCATATTCAAGATTTGCCTTCAAGTTCTCCATCTGTGAATTTAACATCCACTAAATGTATGTTAAACTTTATACTATGAGTGTGTGAGCCATAGTACCAATTTAAAATGAGTTATTTTAGCATTAAAAGATGACTCAGTAGTCAGTTGGTATTTTTACTGTTGGTGAGGTTACTGTTTAGCATAGTAGAATACATGTTATGTTCTTGTCTATTTCTAGTCACAGATAATGAATGAACTGTTGTAACTCAAAATTCCATAATTTAAATAACAAAACTTAGTGTCATTCTTGCTTTAATCAAATGACTTAGTCACAGTCATCATTGTCTGTTGCAACAAGGGAATTTTAGGAAGGGGCACCAAAACTGGCCAATTGTCCCAGGTGGAACTCTGCTTTAAGAAATAAGAGGGGGGTATCCGGGTGTGGTGGCTCATGCCTGTAATACCAGCACTGTAGGAAGCTGAGGTGGGTGGATCACTTGAGGTTAGGAGTTTGAGACCAGCCTGGCCAACATGGTGAAACCCCGTCTCTACTAAAAAGAAAATACAAAAATTAGCCGCGTGTGATGGTACATGCCTGTAATCCTAGCTACCTGGAGGATGAGGCACAAGACTCACTTGAACCTGGAAAGCAGAGGTTGCAGTGAGCTGAGATTGCACCACTGCACTCCCGCCTGGGTCACAGAGTGACTCTGTCTCAGAAAAAAGAAAAGAAGTGGGGGCAAGGCACGGTGGGCTCACGCCTATAATCCCAGCACTTTAGGAGGTGGAGGCAGGTGGATCACTTGAGGCCAGGATTTTGAGACCAGCCTGACCAACATGGTGAAACTTCATCTCAAAATAAAAAATTAGCTGGGCATGCTGGTACATACCTGTAATCCCAGCTACTGGGGAGGCTGAGGCACAAGAATCGCTTGAACCTGGGAGGCAGAGGTTGCAGTGTGCTGAGATTGCACCACTGCCCTCCAGCCTGGGTGACAGAGCACCCTGTCTCAAAAAAAAAAAAAAAAAAAAAGGGATTTCTCCTTTGTTTTATTGTGTAATATTGATGTTTATTACAGCCTAGGTAGTCTCAAAATAGGAAGTTATCTTGCTGGTTTCACCAGTTGGGCAATTTACATTTATTTAGTCTTCTATTTATTCCATTTAAATGTTTATTTTTTAATTTATTTTGTCATTACTGTTCAAAGGAAAAGGAGAGCTCTGAATTTCAGAAGATCACATCAGGCATCCTGTAGCATTTCTTATGTTTCTGTATTTTTTGTCACTGTGGTTCTTTCCTGTTTCTGTGCCATGACCCCTTTGAGGAACTGAAGAATGGTCATTGTATATATGTTTAGAATAGAATAGGTAATAAAAAAACTTCCAAATCTCAATGGCCTAACAAAACAAAGGTTTATTTCTTGTTGACATCACAGACTCTGTGGATGAGGTGATCCTCTTGAATCTTATAGCCATGCCTCGTGAATATGAGGTTCCAAGATCATGACAGAAAGAGAAGGCAGGGCATCTCAGGGATGATTTTTAGGGTCTAATCCTGGAAGTAGCTTACATTACTTCTGCTCAAATTCTGTTGGCCAGAATTCATTCTAATATTCCCATATACTATCGGTGTGTTCTTTCCTTTTCCCAGACTACTGTTCATGGAGTTTCTGCTACATTCCATCCTTCTAGTCACCAAACATCTCTTTGCTTCTTTCTCTACACATGCATAAGACACTTAGTCCCTCTCCTTAGGGAGAAATCCCAAAGTCCCATTCTATCACTGCAGCTGGCCCCAAATCCATGATCTCCAGATGACGTACAATAGTATGTCAGATTTAGATGACTTCTGTTGATCTCAGGTCAGTGAACTAAGAAGGCAAGTTAACTGTATCCTTGTCCTCCAACCACACCCATTGTTCAGTGGTAAAATTTGGATAGCATAGTAGTCACTGGTTCTTGGCAATTCTGAAATCTTACTCCTAACCCCTGTGTGTGGGAAGTTACTTGAATGGGTACTGATTTTGTTTTCTGGAACGAACACCTTTGTCCATAGTTTTTCCTGGTTGCTGGCTCTGTCCAGGAGGTTTGTTCTTTTCATTATCAATGTAGACCACATCTAAATGGTAGTGGGAAGCATGCCCTCCTTAGAGGTTGTATGGGCATCAAAATCTGCCACCTGCTTGCAGGAGGTTGAATGCCATACGTTGTTTTAATTTCAAACATTCTGGCAGGATTTTGTAAATTCTGTGTTTGGTTTATGTGTCCATTCATTTCCCTCAACATTTGGAGGCATGGAAAGAAAAATATTTGGTAGGTATCTAATGTGCTTACTTCTAGTCATTTTCTCATTCCAGTATCTGTTCTTCCTATACATAGTTACCAACTTCTCTTATTTTTTTGTCCTCATGCATCTGCCTCTCTCACCTCAGTGGCAGCTGTGTGGAGGCATCTGAGGCAGACTGGTTCAAAGGCTGCCTTCGCTTTAATCTGATCTTTGCCATAGGGCTGCATCCCTCTGTTTGAGTTTTATTGGGCTTCTGTTGCTCAGAATCTCTTGTGTTAATTTATTGTTTAGGAAGTCTGAAATAGTCTGATTTTTCAACGCTACAAGGTCCTCATTTTTAATTTTTATTTATTTATTTTTTGCGGGCAGGGTCCTACTCTTGCCCAGACTGGTTTTGAACTCTGGACCTCAAGCAATCATCCTGCCTTGGACTCCCAAAGTGCTGGGATTACAGGCATGAGCCACCATGACTGGCCCGAATTTTTAGATTCTCCACATTAAATTTTTTTTTTTTTTTTTTTTGGTCAGGAACAGAAAGTCTAGTGTGGACCAAGGGTGTTCTCTCTTCCTCTGTTTTTATGTCTCCTCTCAAATCAGCCACTTTTTCCCTGAGCTCATGCTTCTTAAAGTACATTCCCAAGGTAGCCAATAGTATCCGAACACATACTGTAACTTTTTTTCCAGCTACTTCTCCTAGAACCTCAAGTTCATCAGGCAGTCTGCTTCCAAGTTATAGGAGATATTTTGCTAAATAGTTTGCCACTGCCTTTGGTTTCCATCTTTTAGCCTCCAGTGCCTTTATCTTTGCTACCAGACTGCTAAGCCAGTGCCCTACAGCTTGATTTGTTTTTTTTCGTTGTTGTTGTTTTTGTTTTTTTTTTTTTTTGAGACGGAGTCTCATACTGTTGCCACTCATACTGTAGTGCAGTGGCCTGATCTCAGCTCACTGCAATCTCCGTCTCCTGGGTTCATGCAATTTCCTGCCTCAGCTCCTGAGTAGCTGGGACTATAGGCGTGTGCCACCATGCCCAGCTAATTTTTTTGTATTTTTAGTAGAGATGGGGTTTCACCATATTGGCCAGGATGGTCTTGATCTCCTGACCTCGTGATCTGCCCGTCTCAGCCTCCAAAGTGCTGGGATTACAGGCGTGAGCCACCACGGCCGGCATAGCTTGATTTTTGTTACAGCTGCATTAGTGCCACTTCAAGGCACTAATTTCTGTTAGGATAATGCTAGCTGTGGTAACAAATTGTTGCCCAAATGTATAATGGCTTAAACATAATACATTTATTTTTTCATTGTATTATAATCCTGAGCAGTACCAGGTCAGGGAAAGGCAGGGATTGGGGTGGGGTTAGGGAAAATTCTACTCTAAGCAGTCATTCAGGCACTGGCAGGCTGACAGAATCTGTTATCTTAAACACAGGGCTGAAACTGAAGCTGAATAATCTGTCTAAAACGATGCAGCTTGCCAGTGGAGGTTCTAAGATTCTCACCACTTGGTCTGGCTTCAAAGCCCATGCCTTTTTGCCCACACACAGTTATCTAGGATTGAAAAGACCTGGACCAGTTGCCCAGCCAAAGTTTGTGTTCTGTATTCAATATGTAAGCCAATCAAAAAACTGGTTGCTTTACACATATTCAGTTGCTGGGAGTGAACTCTTTATCTGGAACTCTGCATGTTTCCTTGCAACTTATTTCTAGGGCCTCCATTTCTTGGGGCCATACAAAATAAAAGATTATCCCTTTATCACTTGGAGAACACAATTTTCATTCCCTTTTTGGTTATTTTGCTTCTAAGTGAAAATTTCCCTATGATTTCACTGTACCTTAAGATATTGAATACTGGTTGTTCAGATTTAGACAGCTTCTACTTTGTCTGGGGTCCTTTTAAAGTAAATGCCAGAACTCAACTACATTTTCCATGTGAGGTCTGATGAACATGGAACAGAATAGAACTATCATCTCTGTAGACTTAAGATTCTTCTACTAACTGTATCTTTGTTTCTCTAGGGTGATACAATTGTGGAGACTGGAGAAGTAATTCCACCAATGAAAGAATTTCCTGATCAACATCATTAAAGATTATGTAAAAATTTAAAAGGCTTATGAGCCTAAGTTTGTTCCTACATTATCATATTTACTGAATTTTCTGGAAGAGTGACTGAATAAAGTTTAATCTCAGAAATTGTCATACTTCTTTTCAAGCATTGTACAATTTGAGACTGAGTAATTTAACAATAAATAAAAACTAAACATACTAAGCAAATACCAGAGACCACTTACTTTTTGTGGCTGTTCTCGACTTGGAAAACAGGATAGGGAAATGTATTTAGTTACATGTTAGGTTTTTTTCCTTACATAGTACTTACTCTAATTTGGTATCAGGGTATATGCAGCAGAGTGAAATATCGCAATAAACAAATATAAGAACAGAAAGTCCAGCACTTTTGTTTTAAAGAAATCTTTCTGAGCCATTTAAAAGAATTTAGAAACTTGATTGAAAAGCTTATGCTAACTATGATCTGATACTCAAAGACTGTTTCGGATCTCGGTTGCTGTATTTTGTCATGAGAAGGTAAAATACTAAAATTTCTATTTGAAAAATTTGCATACTAGTGCTTATTATAAAGGATAATGCAAAAATAAACTTGGGAACTTTGCATTATGAATTTTATTTTTAAATCTACATAAGCATGAGGGAAAGAAATGTTATTTGCAGAGAATTAAATCCAGAGGAGTTACAAATTTTCATTCGTCCCAAAAATTCTGTCTGGGTATTTCTTCCTTAGCTGTCGTCTTGCAGCCACCGTTGATGCATAGATGACGTAGCCCCAGGAGATTAAAACGATGGCAAGCAGCAACTAAAATAACCAAAAACCGCAAAAGAGGTGTGAAAGCCAAAAAAATTACTGTAATTTGTCTGATATTTCCCTTCGCCCCGGTCAGGTTACCATGTGCCATTGCTAAGGTGGGAATTACAGTAACAAAGTCGAATAAAGGGGGTTCCCGTGGCGGGTACACCCAGCAGCCCTTACGTAAGAAGCGGAAGATCGTATCCTTCAGGAAGAGGCGGAGTCGAGGTGAGGGAGTGAAATGCTTAATTCAAGAATGGATTTTGGAGTTACTGGGTGCTGAAGAAATAGGGCCCTATGCCTGCAGGCCCAGTGAGTCGAGACGGTGGAGCCTCGCGAGCCCCGGGACCTACCACTGAATAAATCCAGTCCAGCGTGCGACGACTCACTGGCTTCATGGTAAGGAGGCGGCAGCGGTCCGCGGGAGCCGGCGGGAGCTGCGGGCCTCAGAGTAACTTCCCAGGCGGTGGCTGCTTAGCGGCGGCAGCCATCTTTCAACCGGGCACGAGCGCCCGCCCACTCGCTTCGTGCAGCGTTTTCGCCTGCCTCTTCCGCCCGGAGTTGGGCGCGGGATCACGTGATTGGGGGCCTAGCCCGCCTTTTAGAGAAGGGAAGAAATAAACGAGAAAATGTTAATTTTTTTTCTTTCCAATTAGAGAGATCAAGATAGGCGTGCTTCCACTGGTTTTCTTTCTAGTTGCAATGCATTAGTGGTGCAGGATAAGGTGCTGTCGTGTCCATTTAAAAGTTAGTTTGGAAAGCAATCTGTTTTAAATATTACATCGGCGTCTAACGCTCGAAGAATTAACGCTTTCTCCCCCGCCCCGCCTGCATCTGATACCACACGATTTTGATGGACGTTCGTCTGTTCATCTTTGACTTAAAAATAGCACCCACTCTTTTATATGTGACAAATCGTTGTGGGAACTCCTGTAAATCGAGCCATTCTTAAACGTATAACTTGATGTAAAAATAATATCTCTTAGAAGAAATAGGTGGGACGCGTTAGCCGCCATAATGTACCAATCAAGCAACAAGTGTTTGTTGAGCGTGTCTGATGCCCTTCAACGGCCGCGCGTGAGATACTAAGACTCAAGCACGGCAGTTTGGCGGGCGAGCGGACCAGGTTCAGCTCTAGAATGTTTGGGACGCTCACATTTAAGGTCTGAGGAGTAGAATCTGGCAACGGGCCGCTTTAGGCTCTAGACGTTCTTTATACCTCTCAATTATCTTAAAAGAGTGTCTAGATTTCAGGGAGTGGGAAGGGGAAAAGCGGAGAAAAACGTGTTTTGTTTGGGGAAGAGTCCAGGCCCTGTTTGTTGGGCTGTCCTGTTTCTCCCCAGCTTGGAGGGGATCCCTCTCTGAAGACTTTATAGGATACTGGTTTTGGATCCCGTTGGACTCCCGGTCTTGCTTCCGGGAGATATGCAACAGGAGGTTAGACTTCACGTCCATGTAACAGTTTCCCTATCTAGACACTAGATAGTTTCGTAACTTCCCGCAGAGTTTGGTGAGCTTGAAACGACGTCGAACTAGTTCTTGTGTTTTCTGGGTAAGTTAGGGGCGAACATTCAGCCAGTGTCCCGAGCGGCTGAGTACTAGTGACGGTGAGGGTCGTGCTCTCAGCCTGGGAGGGTCGCTCATCCCGGGTCTGGCGCCGCGGGGGAGGGGCCGCGTTTCGGCCGGCGCGCTGAGCCCCGCCCTCGAGGCTGGCGCGCGTCTGCTGCGCATGCGTGACGAAGGCGGGTGTTGTGTTTTGACGCGCCGGGAGCTGGGGGGTGGGTCTCGCTCTCTGCCCTGCTTCGGAGCTGCCATTGGTGATGAGCACTTTGCGTCACAGGGGTCGCAGCCGCCGCTGGGGTCTCCGCTGTCTCGCGAGGAGGGTGAAGCGCCCCCGCCTGCTCCCGCTTCGGAGGGTAGGCGGAGAAGTCGCCGGGTACGCCTTCGCGGATCCTGCCGTCACCGACCTAGCTTTCTGGGCCGCCGGGAGCTTGCGGCGAGCGCCCCAGCCAGGCCTGCGCCGGCATCTTCCGAGGTGAGTGAGATCCGGAACAATGGGGCGCGGGGGTCGAGCTGGCGCTCTCGCCTGGAGCGGTGCCTCGGGACCCGAAGGCTGCGGTCTCGGCCTGCGGGGCCGTCCGGGCCTCGGCGGGCCAGGGCCGGGTTTCCCTGGCGGCTCCTGCAGCGCACCTGTGGAGTGGGGGGGGGGGGGGGGGGGGCGGGCGAGGGTTGCGCTTCCAACAAGCGCTCTCGAGGGGCGCGAGCTTGGCAGTGTAATGGAAAGAGCTTGGTCTCTGGGAAAAACAAAAAAGCAATGAGACTGAATCGTAGCGTCACCACTTACAGGGTGTGTGACCTTGCCTAGGTCCCCTAAGCCCCTGAATCTGTCTGTAAAATGGGAATAACAATATTTAAGTTCATTATGTAATGCGCCTGGTGCTTATCTTAGGTCTGTCCGGTGGCAGTTCTGAATCAAAGCAAACGACTATCACCGTGGTTCTTGCACTCGTCTGTGCTGTGTTACGCATTCTGGGCAGAAATTGTCTGCCTGTGACTTGTTCATCCATCCATTTACTGCAGCTTTCCTCATGGGCTGCTGATTGTAGGCTGGAAAGGGGCAGTGCTGAGATGAGCCACATAGTGATTTAAGAGGAAAACGGAGTGGACCTTTTGATAGGTGATTTTCAAGATTAAGATAAATTAAGAAACAGTTGCCCAAGATTTAAGTTAATAGTGACGAGAGCTTTCTGGTTTTTGTCCATGAAATGCAAAGAAAGCTATACAATCAGCTAAAACCAATCATGCTTGTCTGGAATGAGTGGTTTTAGAGGGGAGCAGTTCCCAACCAATTCTTATTGCTGGAATTGGAATTAAATTCGATAGGATCTGGTCAGGTAGCTCCTACAACTATTGTGTGTTCTTTTGGAATTGATTAAAATACAGTTCAGAGAGGTACAGTGATTTTTTTTTTTTAAGGTGGCAAGAGGTAGGAACCAGTTTATTTTTAACACTTGGGTAATGTATTTCATCTATTTGTGAACCCTTTTTAGTCACTTCGCCTAGAAATAGTATGATAGTTATATTAAGTATGATAATTATTTTGTTATTAGTTATGGCTGATGAGCTACCAAAATTCACTTCATTTTCACATTCTATAGAGAACAGTGTTGCGTTCTTACTGTGAATCAAGCACTGTGCTAAGGGTTTTCATAAAATATGTCCCGTCACACAACCACCTTTTCAAATGGGTATTGTTACTTTATTTTAGAATTGAGAAAACATGAGATTTTGAGAAGTAACTTCCTCCAGGTCACACACCTAGTAAGTGGTGGTGATTCTCAGCCTTGGCTCTGTGTCAGAATTAACATATCTCCTGCAAATGTAATCAGCAGATGATTAAATTTTGTATACAGTGTATGCCATAGATGACTTTTGTAGGAAGTCTGAGTTTATGGCGCAGTTCTACTTCATGTCATTGTGCAGTTTTTCAAATACCCAGTCTCTGAAATGTAGATTTGAGTTTCCTGATTCCTTATATCCCTCATCCGTTTTCCCTAGATGTGTGTCCATCTTGATGATGTGAAATTTCCCCGATTATCTGAAATTTCCCTGAATTGTGACATGAAGTGTTCTTATTCTTGTTAAAATCAGATTTGAGGATTTGGGAAAGAGAAGTTTTGGCTTAATCGATTTATACTAAAGATGGTAAACTGGCCAGGGCGGTGCCTCATGTCTGTAATCTGAGGTAGGCAGATCCACAAGGTCAGGAGTTCGAGACCAGGCTGGCAAACGTAGTGAAACCCAGTTTCTACGTAAAATACAAAAACATTGGCTGGGCATGGTGCTGGGCGTCTGTAATCCTAGCTCTTTGGGAGGCTGCATCTGGAGAAATCCCCTGAACCCGGGAGATGGAGGTTGCAGTGAGCCGAGGTCACAGCGCCACTGCACTCTAGCCCAGGCTTCAGTTCGAGACTCCAGCTCAAAAAAAAAAAGGTGATAAACTTCTGTAGGATTTGGGAGACAGTTTAGGTAAAGTGTGACTGAAGAACTGATTGTCTCCTGTGTAAATTTATAGTCCTAATTCCTAGAGTGCTAGGATAGAGAAACGTAAATTTATTCAGGCTTCTTACAGAACCCGAAGTACTGTGTCTATTATCAGGTCTCCCTTTGCTACTTAAATCCAGAACCTCTCTTGCAAATCAGCCACTCTTAATCTGTATCTGGTCATCCCAATTTTTATGCCTTAATTTGTATTTTTAAACAGCTTTGTTGAGATTGCATTCCATCCATAAAGTTCACCTGTTTTAAAGTTAAGTCATTGATTTTTAGAATATTTACAGTTGTACAACCATCACAATAATCTAATTGTAGAACATTTTCATCATCCCAGAAGGAAACCTCATTACTGCCCCAGCAACAGCCACCAGCTTAATTTCTTCTCTATAGATTTGCCTATTCTGGACATTGCATGTAAAAGGTATCATATAATATGTGGATTCTTGTGAATTTTTTTTTCATTTATTTAGCATAATAAAAAGGTTCATCCATGTTACAACATGTTACCAGTACTTTGTTCCTTTTTATTGCCAAATAAAATGCCATTGTATGGATCGACTACATTTTATTAATCTGTTCAATTGATGGGTATTTGAGTTTCTCCTTTTGAGATATTATGACTAGAGCTGCTGTGAATATTCATATACAGGTTTTTGTGTGGACATGTTTTTGTTTCCCTTGGGTATATCTAGGTGTGTAATTGCTGGGTCATATGTTTGACTTCATTAGCATTTTCAAAAACTTATTAATTTAGTATTTAGTGACGATTTTTAAGAGCTAACTACTTATTTGATGATCTGCATGCATTCTTATTTCATGTTTCTTTTTCTTTTTTAAAATATAGACTGGATCTTGCTTTGTTGCCTAGGCTGTCTCAAATTCCTGGCCTCAAATTCCTGAGTCTTCTGCCTTGGCTTCCCAAAGTGCTGGGATTACAGGTGTGAGCCACCATGCCTGGCCTCTTTGATGTTTCTGATGAAGACTGTTTGTTTATTTTGAAACAAGGTCTTACTCTGCTGCCCAGGCTGGAATGTAGTGATGAAATTATGGCTCACTGCAGCCTGGACCTCCCAGGCTCAGTTAATCCTCCTGCCTCAGCCACCTGAGTAGCTGGGACTGCAGGTGTACCCATCATACCCGGCTAAGATTCTTTTCAGCTAATGTTGCCTGTGTGAAATACAAGAATGAGTTATAATTCATTTTTTTAACCTATTATGGAGGACATTACCAATCATTCGTTCACCTTTTACTGTCAAAGTGGTTAACAGGCTTATAAAACTAGAGAAGAGAAGGGTAAGGTTTCTTTCCTTCTTTTTTTTTTTTAAAATCATACTTTGTTCAGATTTTATTTTATTTCAACTACCAGTTTACTACCTACTAGTAATTCCCTGATTCATTTTCAGCTGTAGTTTTTTTTTCTTTTCTGTTTTTTTTTTTTTTTTTTTTGAGATAGAGTTTCATTTTTTCTTCCCAGGCCGGAGTACAATGGTGTGATCTCAGCTCACCGCAACCACTGCCTCCCAGGTTCAAGTGATTATCCTGCTTCAGCCTCCCAAGTAGCTGGGATTACAGGTGCTGCCACCACACCCGGCTACTTTTTTGTATTTTTAATAGCGATGGGATTTCTCCATATTGGTCAGGCTGGTCTTGAACTTCTAACCTCAAGTGATCCTCCTCCCTCAGCCTCCCAAAGTGCTGAGATTAATAGGCATGAGCCACCGTGCCCAGCCCTCAGCTGTAATTTTTATATGAACTGGAAGTGTTGAGTAAACACTAAAACTCTGAAAGAACTAAGTGAAGATCAAATGTATTAATTTGGAATTCACTGGTCTTTTTTCCAAGTCCAGTAATCCCCTCATTATATAGAGGAGAAAACTAAAGTCTAGAGTAAGGTGAGTGTCTCCATGTTAACTAGAGCTAGTTCTAGGTGAAACCTGGTCTTCAGTCCAAATCTTTTGATAACCTCTTTGCTTCCCTCCCAACTTTAATCTGTCCCTTCCCTCTAACACACATACAGTCTCTGAACTGAAAGGTCTCTAATTTTATGTGTGTCTTTCTTTAAATTTTCTGAGTGGGCAGATTAAAAAATGTTAAAAGTAGGGGGAAATGCTGAGAATACTGTGCAGTATTAGGGATTTAGAGTTTTTTTTCTTTTTCTTTTTTTTTTTTTGAGATGGAGTTTCGCCCTTGTTGCCCAGGCTAGAGTGCAGTGGTGCAATCTTGGCTCACCGCAACCTCTGCCTTCTGGGTTCAAGCAGCTCTCCTGCCTGAGCCTCCTTAGTAGCTGGAATTACAGGCATGGGCCACCACGCCCAGCTAATTTTGTATTTTTAGTGGAGATGGGGTTTCTCCATGTTGGTCAGGCTGGTCTTGAACTCCCGACCTCAGGTGATCTGCCCACCTCGGCCTCCCAAAGTGCTGGGATTACAAGCGTGAGCCACCGTGTCTGGCCCCGGGTTTTAGAGTTTGTATGGACAGAAAAGCAATTAGTATTATGTATTTATAATTCTACTTTTCCAGACCTTTCAGGACAGTGATGATTTTTTGCATTTTCAGTCTAGTAAATTGAAGACTAGAAATATCTAGACCCCTGAAGAAATGCTTGTTTAGCATTAGTTGATTCTCTATTAAGTTATGGTTCTGAGAAAGCCAACATGCTCTAAAGTGAGCAACTTTAATATGAAACCTATGGCGGAATACTTGTATTTCACAGTCATGAGTTTTTGTTGTGGGTTTAGTTTATTGGTTTTTCTTATCGTTTAATAAGGCCAATGAATCTATTTAGAAAATTACAATTTTGTTATTTGACTAACTTGACCCCACTTGACTAATGATGAAACTTCCTGTGATAAAGGAATATAATAGCTAATAGTTAATACATTCGAAATGATTAGTATAAAATTCAGCTTTGGGACTTATAAAGCCAAAATGCATACTAGATTTCAGCTCTAGCAAATTCATTTTGTAAGGTTTAAGCCAGTGTAAACCTATAAACTAATCTTTAATATTCTAGTCATCCTTGTGTGAAAGGATAATAGGGAAGGGGACCAAAAACATGATTTCAGGATACTTTGTGGCCTGACTTTTGGATTAAAGAAAAAAAGTTAAAGGAAGGCTTAATAGGAATGCTGAAAGGAATGAGTGATTAACTGAATATAATAGTGTAGTAATAGTAACTTAGTGTAGTAATAACAACGGCTAACATTTACTCAGCAGCTGCTGTGAGCGAGGCACTGCCCCTTGGCTGCTTTTTTATTATTTAATCTTCACTAAAAGATTTCTCTCCTTTTTAAAATGAGCTAAGGTTGAAAAAAGAATCTTTCACTAAAATTCATAGGATTGGTTTAAACAGGTGAACTTTTTGGTATGTAAGTTATATCTCACCAAAGTTGTTTTACAAAAGCACATATAACATATCACAGATAAATCAGTAGTCTGTATTGTTAGTGGTATATGTATATGAAAGGTATAAAGTTATGCATAGAAATAACATCAACTGAGGACTGGTGTGTTTTTGTTTTTTTTTTTTTTAGGGAGTGATAGGAGGGGAAGATAAGGGACATAAGTGGTGGATTCATGGGTATTTGGTATGGTTTTTTTTTTTATTGGTTTTTTTTTTTTGCATATGTCAGATATTTCTCATTATTTTTAAAAAGAATAATAGAATGTTACATAATATTTGAGAGCTTTGCTGTGTACCAGGTACCTTTTCTAAGAGCTTTTTACATCGTCACAAAACCTGTGAGGGAGATTCTGTTATCACTGACCTGCAGATGAAATTAAATCACAGAGATAGTAACTGACACATAGTCACACTGGTAGTGTGGAACCAGGATTCAATCTTGGGAAATCTGACTTCAGAGCTTACGCTTTAAGCACTGTGTTACTGTGCTTACATTGCCCCTTTATAATGCAGCAAAAGTTATGGGTCACTTAAGTATTTTCACCAAAATATGTTTCAAGGTCTTTATTTGCATTTTTGTTGAGACTAGTCATTCCTCTATTATCAGGTTACTGATATATTTCTTTCCCTTTTACAGATAATGGCATCAGCTGCTAAGGAATTTAAAATGGACAACTTTTCACCTAAAGCTGGCACTAGCAAATTGCAACAGACAGTACCAGCTGATGCATCTCCTGATTCTAAGTGTCCTATATGCTTGGATAGATTTGATAATGTGTCTTACTTAGATCGCTGCTTACATAAGTTCTGTTTTCGCTGTGTACAGGAGTGGTCAAAAAACAAAGCTGAATGTCCACTATGTAAACAGCCCTTTGATTCTATTTTTCATTCTGTGAGGGCGGAAGATGACTTCAAGGAGTATGTCCTAAGGCCTTCATATAATGGTTCTTTTGTCACACCTGATCGACGATTTCGTTACCGTACAACTCTGACAAGAGAACGAAATGCTTCTGTTTATTCACCTACTAGGACCGTGAACAGAAGAACAACAACTCCACCAGATAGTGGAGTACTATTTGAAGGGTTAGGCATTTCAACAAGATCTAGAGATGTTGAAATTCCTCAATTTATGAGACAAATTGCAATAAGGAGGCCAACTACCGCAGATGAAAGATCTTTGCGGAAAATTCAAGAACAAGATATTATTAATTTTAGACGAACTCTCTATCGTGCTGGTGCTCGAGTTAGAAATATTGAAGATGGTGGCCGCTATAGGGATATTTCAGCCGAATTTTTCCGCAGAAATCCAGCTTGCCTTCACAGGTTAGTCCCCTGGTTAAAACGTGAACTTACAGTTCTTTTTGGAGCTCACGGATCTTTAGTGAATATTGTCCAGCATATTATCATGAGTAATGTTACTCGATATGACTTGGAGAGTCAGGCATTTGTGTCTGATTTAAGACCATTTTTACTTAATCGAACTGAGCATTTTATACATGAATTTATCAGTTTTGCCCGATCTCCATTTAACATGGCAGCCTTTGACCAGCATGCCAATTATGACTGCCCTGCTCCTTCATATGAAGAAGGCAGCCATTCTGACTCTTCAGTCATAACAATATCTCCAGATGAGGCTGAGACCCAAGAGCTGGATATTAATGTAGCCACTGTTAGTCAGGCACCATGGGATGATGAAACTCCTGGACCATCTTACTCAAGCTCAGAGCAGGTACACGTTACTATGTCTTCTCTTTTAAATACTTCTGACAGTTCAGATGAAGAACTTGTCACAGGAGGAGCCACATCTCAGATACAAGGAGTACAAACCAATGAAGACCTAAATAATGACAGTGATGATTCTTCAGATAATTGTGTCATTGTTGGGTTTGTTAAACCTCTAGCTGAGAGGACCCCAGAACTTGTTGAACTGTCCTCTGATTCTGAGGACTTAGGTTCTTATGAGAAAATGGAGACAGTGAAGACACAAGAACAGGAGCAGTCTTACAGTTCTGGTGATAGTGATGTTAGTAGATGCTCATCTCCACGCTCTGTTCTTGGAAAGGATGAACAAATAAATAAAGGGCGTTGTGATTCTAGTATAAGAATCAAATCAAAGAAGGAAGAGAAACGATCTACATCATTGTCAACTCCCAGAGACCTGAGCTCATCTGTAAGAGAAGACAGGGTATATTCTCCATATAACCATAGACATAGGAAGAGGGGAAGATCAAGAAGTTCAGATTCACGTTCTCAGAGTAGAAGTGGACATGATCAGAAGAATCATAGAAAGCATCATGGGAAGAAAAGGATGAAAAGCAAACGATCCAGAAGCCGGGAAAGTAGCAGACCTAGAGGGAGAAGAGACAAAAAGAGATCAAGAACTAGAGACAGCAGTTGGTCCAGAAGAAGCCAAACTCTGTCTCTCAGTAGTGAAAGCACAAGCAGATCAAGGTCTCGTAGCAGTGATCATGGTAAAAGAAGATCACGGAGCAGAAATAGAGATCGTTATTATTTAAGAAATAATTATGGAAGCAGATACAAATGGGAGTATACTTATTACAGTAGAAACAAGGACAGGGATGGGTACGAATCATCTTACAGGAGGAGGACTCTGTCCAGAGCTCATTATTCTAGACAATCTTCGAGTCCAGAATTTAGAGTTCAGTCTTTTTCTGAAAGAACAAATGCTAGGAAAAAAAATAATCACAATGAGAGGAAGTATTACTACTATGAAAGGCACAGATCAAGGAGCCTGTCTAGTAACAGATCAAGGACTGCATCTACTGGGACTGAACGGGTGAGAAATGAAAAGCCTGGAGGGAAACGAAAATACAAAACACGGCACTTGGAGGGTACTAACGAAGTGGCTCAGCCATCTCGTGAATTTGCTTCTAAAGCAAAGGACAGTCATTACCAAAAATCTTCATCAAAATTGGATGGAAACTATAAAAATGAGAGTGATAGCTTTTCAGACAGCCGATCATCAGACAGAGAGACAAAACACAAAAGGAGAAAAAGGAAGACCCGGAGCCTAAGTGTAGAGATAGTTTATGAAGGAAAAGCTACTGATACAACTAAACACCATAAAAAGAAAAAGAAGAAACATAAGAAGAAGCATAAGAAACACCATGGAGATAATCCTTCACGTTCTCCAGTTGTAATTACCATTGACAGTGACAGTGATAAGGATTCTGAAGTAAAGGAGGATACAGAATGTGACAATAGTGGTCCTCAAGACCCTCTACAAAATGAGTTTTTGGCTCCTTCCTTGGAACCATTAGAAACTAAAGATGTAGTTACAATAGAAGATGAATTTGGTGTGCTGGATAAGGAGTGTGATACTGCCACACTTACTAATAGCTTGAATAATGCCAACAAAACTGTAGATAATATTCCACCTCCGGCAGATTCAGTTGAACAAACTCTTGATGTAAGAGAAGAGAGTACCTTTGTTTCTGATTTGGAGAACCAGCCCAGTAACATTGTGTCTATTCAAACTGAGCCATCAAGGCAGTTGCCATCTCCCCGGACATCATTAATGTCAGTATGTCTTGGTAGAGACTGTGATATGTCTTAAAACTGCCAAAGCATCTCATTGAGAATTCTGATGATATAAAAAGGAAAAAGAATGTCGTTTACTGCAGTCTATTTAAAGATGACATTCGGTGAAAACTCTCTTCCTCCTTATAATATTTTAAGTGATTTTTTTTTTGGGGTGTAATTTGTAAAAATCATTATTTGTTCAAAAACTATGTATGTCCCACCCTCAAAGATATGCACTTTTAAGTGAAGAAAATGTTATTGCTAGCAGTTTATTTAAAACTTGGGGTCCTTTTTAAATAAAATTATATAAATTTTAGAAGTTATTTCATAAAGCCATATGGTATTGACATATTTTTAAGGTAGTCAATGAGTATTTTTGAATTTTTTTTTTTTTTTTTTTTGAGAGTTAATCTGGAAATGTGTTATAAGCTAGGAGAATCCCTTTGGACAGTCTTTATTTTTCTTCTTAAAAATTTATATGATTCAAAACCATTTCTTCAGGTTGAATTGAGGCATTTTAATCTGCACAGTTTATCTTCTGCCAAAATAAAAATTTAATATTTCCTTTATATACCTGTTTATCTGGACTGTTAGTAAAACAAATGTGTATTCAACAAAAGAAAAAAAAAATAAAACAGTAACAGTTTAAAACAAGAATCAGACATTTTCCTATGCAGTATATATTTTTTAAGTTTATTTTAGTAAACCTAAAATCTTGAAAGTAGCTAAGGGTATAATTACATCATAAATACTGAACTTCAGGTGAACAAATACTTCATAGTTTTAATTATTTTAGTTCTTTGATTTTAAGAAGTATGTTACTTGCTTTCTATTAGCAAAACAACATTTAACTTGCTAAAAAAAAAAAACCATGAAGAAAAACACGTGTTGGCCGGGCCCGGTGGCTCATGCCTGTAATCCCAGCACTTTGGGAGGCCAAGGTGAGTGGATCACGAGGCCAGGAGTTCAAGACCAGCCTGGCAAAGATTGTGAACTCTGTCTCTACTAAAAATAAAAAATTAGCTGGATGTGGTGGCGGGCGCCTGTAATCCCAGCTACTCAGGAAGCTGAGGAAGGGAACTGCTTGAATCCAGGAGTTGGAGGGAGGTTGCATTGAGTTGACATTGTGCCACTGCACTCCAGACTGTGCGACAGAGCAAGACTCTTAACAGAAACCAAAAAAAATGTGTTATACTTCTTTTACATTGGTAGTTCTTTTGTGTAAAGTGGTTATGTTTTATCTTGTTTTAGAGATGATAAAATTACGTTTAGGCTGATGTAGGATTGCTACTGAACCGTGAAGCTTTAGTTAAATGTAACATTTATTCAGCTTTCAGTTTGCCTTTGCCTTGCCTTATTCATTCTTAATTCAGTAGAAATTGGAATGCCTGCTGTTGGCAGGTTCTGTACTAAGTTTTATCAGTAGAGCAAAGCAGATATGCTCTCTGCTTTCATGGTGCTTATGGACTGTTAAGACAAATATTTATATAAGCATAATATTATAAACTATCATATGTTCTCTGAGGAGAAAGTGTAATTCCCTTATAAGTGAATGGGAACCTAATCATAGATGGACGTAATAGTTGAACCCAGAGAACAAGCCAGCATTAACGGGGGAGGAATTACTGTTAGCAAAGGATCCAGAGGCAGATGAAGAGTCTACTGTATTCCAAGAACTAAAAGCAGGATTAGACAAAGGACAGAGGGTGGGAACAGTCTTGGTAGGCCATATTTAGAATCTGTTTATCCTAAGGGCAGTAGAAAATTGTTTAAAATGAGAGAAATCTAAAATTGATGTTGGCAATTTTTAAGTAAGCTCATCACATTAAATTTGATATTACTTTGTAACAATGTAATTTTTGAGTATTAAAAACACTTCCACATTGTAATTTCACATCATGTTTTCAGTTAAACATTTAATGAAAACAGTACATGGCACCATCATCCTTTTGGTTGTTCAAGCCAAAAATTGCCAAGACTTGATTCATCTCTCTCCTTAGCTTCCATCATTCAGTTGCCAAATCTGGGCACTAATGGTTTTTCTGATATTTCCATTGTGTCTATACTATCCACATCCAATCTGGATAGCCGAGATCTCATCTATGCTACCATAATGGTCAGCCTGCATTCACTGTTGGTCTACACCTACTACTTTCCCCCATCCATTTGTGATGCAGTGCTGAAAAGATCTTTTTTTTTTTTTTTTTAAGCAGTCTCGCTGTATTGCCCAGGCTGGAGCGTAGTGGCGCAATCTCGGCTCACTACAACCTTCACCTCCTGGGTTCAAGTGATTCTCCTGTCTCAGCCTCCTGAGTAGCTGGGATTACAGGCGCCCACCACCATGCTGGCTAATTTTTGTATTTTTAGTAGAGACTGGGTTTCACCATGTTGGCCAGGCAGGTCTCGAACTGACCTCAGGTGATTCCCCCCATCTTGGCCTCCCAAAGTGTTGGGATTACAGGCGTGAGCCACCGTGCCTGGCTGATCTTTTTAAATTTTCATTTCATTTGCTACTTAAAATTCTTCAGTAGCTTCCAGCAGACAAAAAATCCACAGCATGATGTGGTTTATAGATTTCTGCCTAATTAGGCTCTGGCCCATCTTGAGCATTTCTGTTACCTCATTTGGGCTCATGCCACGCTAGCCTGCTCCAGTGCTATGGAGGTGCTGCTCCCTACTACATGAGAGCTTTCATTCGTGGCAGTTTTCTTCTGCTGGAAACTGAACTTCACCTGGGATAACCTAGATTTCTGTTAAAAATGTGCCCTCTTCCCACCTCCCCATAACTGCTTTGAATAACTTTAGGCTCCTTCAGACCACTCAAAACAATTAGGAGTTGATTACTAAATGCCTTATCTTCCACCAGTCTGAAAGTTCTGTGACAACTATGTATCGGTTGTAAAGTAGTGAAAGAACAGCTAGATTCTTTCACTACTTTACAACCAACGTGCTTAAAACGCTGGGCGAATGAATAGGACCTGGACAATTTAAAAATGGGCCAAGGCCTGCTTTCAAGAAGCTCTGCTATTTATAAACTTTTAGACTGGTAGTATGTTCTTTCAACTTGTTCATCTGAATTCAGTGTCCGTGGCATTTTATTTTACCTCAGATTCTCAGTGTTGTGACTTTTGTCACTTAACCTGTGTAAGGAAATGTACCTCAGCCATTCATGCTTGCTTACCCATGATCCTCGTTGACAACACGGAAGTTTGTTACTGCTTTTTACCTCCTACTCCATGTAGTGGAGTTCAGTCTTCCCAACTTTCTAGGCTAGCCAATCTAAAGGGCCTCACTAACTCATCAAGTCTATAGTAAAGATGAGCAGGGTGTACAAAGGGGCTTGCAGGAGGCAAGCGGACAACCCGCACATGCTGGGAATTCTTCCTTTGTGAAGAATAATGGCAGTCCCCTGCCAGTGTAGGATGTAGACGTGCTGAGCAAGCCAGCAGCACATCTTTGGATGCAGGAATATTTTTGGAAGTCACTTTGGGGTGCTGGAACCCAGGTGTGATCTGGTTTGGGCTGTTGCCACTACCAGAATTCCCAACAATTGGGGCAAGGAATGGGAAGTGGAGGGGGAGGGCTTTCCCTGTGTCAAAACTCTGATTTCCTCAGCATTCAGTGTGGATGCACCTTTAGATGTAGACCCTAGAACCCTATGAAAGGAAGAGTATAGAGTTTAGAGAGGTATAAAATCAAAAGAGTTTGCTTTGTTTTTTTGTTTTGAAACTTAAAGTGGGAAGGTGAGAGAGCCCCTTGAGAAGGAAAGGTTGACTAATGAAACAAAGTTCCTGGATGGGAAAGATGGTCCAGAGCACAGGGAAATGAAATTAGCAATGGACAAGCAAAGACAAGTCTTATAAAATGGCAGGAGGTAAAAACAGGCAAAGAGGTATTTGTCGGTAGATGCATTAAGATGAGGTAATAGATGCCCTAAAGCCTCTCCTTTATGAAATAGGAAGAATGCCATCTTCTGAGAAGGTTGGATTATGAGTAGGATTGGGTTGGAGAGGAGTGGAAAAATGCCCCTTGAAAGGCACGGAGAGAGGGTTAAGAATTGCTGATTAGTGTTGAGGCTTCACCTGAGATGGAATATTTAAATTTGTGGGGCACTGCGATTTGTGACTTCTTTTTGTCCCGCCAGCATCCAACACTGGAAGTAGAAGCAGAAGCTAATGTTGGACCTATAGCATGCTTTTAGTATTTATACTGAGCAAATGAATAAATGGATGGACTTATGATTGATGTTCTGGATGAGCAGTAGAAGGACAAAGGCGCAAGGGAATTGAGGGGGAGAGTGGTGCATTCTGTTTATCTGGGCTGAGTAGGGAGGAACATGAAGCTGGGAGATTATCAAGGGATTCATTTTCCAATGAGGTTCCAATAGGTACAAGGGCAGGAGTAAGAAGACAGAAAAAAAATACTGGAGAGTGTCTAAATTATAGGCATTGTTGGAAGTAGGTGAGTGAATTGAAATGAGTGGAGCTGAAGGTAACTAATTGAGAATAATAATGATCTGTGAGGTTGTAGGTATATCCTCAAGAAAGACATTCTGGGTGATGGCAGGAGATATAGGATGGAGAAAGAAATAGTTGTGTCATGGTGATTATATATCTTCCTTTAAACTATATTTGTGCTCCTCCACAGCGACTGGCATGCAGAGAAGATTTAAGATTTGCTGAATAAATTATTTCCTCATTCTTGGTTTTTAGTCAAAACCTGAATCACTAAGTTATTAGAAAACTCTGGGATATGGCCATTTAAAAAAATACAGTAAGATTAGTTGTTACAATGTCATGAAAATGGTAAGTTCTTTCCTATTTTACCTGCAAAGATATTGTGTGATGGTAAGTACCATTGGATCTGTCCTTGAAGAAAGCAAAAGGGAAGGAAATGGTGTTCAAATTAAGCTAAGCTCTGAGGCCAAATTCCTACCTGTAGAATCTGCAACTGTGGTTACTCCAGAACATTGCGTAATATACTTTTATATAGACACAAGGGGGCAAAATTAGGCACCTACAATTTGCTTGGAGTAGGCTGGCTCCAGCTTATCTGATGACCATTTGCACTGTAAATAGGTAAATAGTTCTCTCTGGGACAAGAGGATATCCCTTTGGATATCTGTAAAACTGATTTATTCATCAGGCATTGAGTACATAAAGTCCAAGACTATTCTAAAGGCTAGGGATATAAGGATGAATAGGATGGAACCAACAGGAATCTTAAAGAAGGTAGGAATGGAACGATTAGATTTGTTCTTAAGAAACAACTAGTAGGAATGTAGAAGAAACTCTTGTTTTGACGTGGTGGTTCATGCCTGCAATCCCAGCACTTCGGGAGGCTGAGGCAGGAGGATCGCTTGAACCCAGGAGTTTGAAGCTGCAGTAGCCATGATCACGCCACTGGACTCCTGCCTGGGTGACAAAGTGAGAGCCTGTCTCACATACAAAAAGTTGTTTTCAGTAGCTCAAACCAGATACCAGAAGGGCCTGTACAAGAACTGACAATAAGGATCCAGAGAAGAGTCTAGATTGGAGATTTCTGAGGTAGACAAGACAATATTTGGGTACCATTTAGATGGAGATGGGTTGTGAAGGACAGGGAAAATTCTGGGATGACCAGACCTTCCCCCTCCCATATGAGAGTTAGATGCATGGTGATACCACCATCCATGGTGAGAAATACAGAAATAGGAATAGTTTGGGAGGAAAATGAATTCAGTTTGAGACTAAGCATCCCAGAGGTGTGCTGTTCAATAGTAGCTGCTAGCCACATGTTGACATTGGGCACTTAAAATGTGGCTGGTAAAACCGAGGAGTTGAACTTTAAATTTTATTTAGTTTTAATTAATTTAAATTAATTAAATTTTTTAAATTAATTTAAAAATTTATTTTTAAATTATTTAAATAGCCACACGAGGCTAGTGGCTGCCATATTGGTCAGTAAAGGTATACAACATTCCCACTGTCACAGATGAAATAGAAGATACTCATCAGGAGGAAAATTTCCTGTGGGAATCTGAAAATTAGAGTGTGAATCTTGGAGGAAAGATTGGGCCTAGAGAGATGATTTACGAGTTGCTGTGAAAGAGTAGTACTGAGGCTGTGGGAGGATGAAATACTCCAGAGAGAGGAGGTAGAGCATGAGAAGCAGACATAAGTGAGAATTCTAGGGAACAAAATACGAAAAGTTGCCTGGCAACAGAAAAGGAGCTTTCAAAAGAGGCCAAGAAGTGTTTCCCACAGTCCCATATACTTTCTTAGCTTCTTCAATTTTATATTGTGTCTCCTGTATCTAACTAATACAGTGCCCTGGTCATTATGGAATGTAAACAGACTTTTTTTGAGAGGTTAATCTTATTTTTAGATCCTTAGAAGCACCTTAAACGCTTACCTTCGTGTGATTATTATATTAGAAACTGTTGCTCTGGTGGAGCAGGTTAGGGTGCCTCCAAGGAAATCTAATAGGATTTTTAGACAGACTATAGGACTGGGAAGTACCATCTTTAGATTCTACTCTATCAGTCACTCTCCTTTGCTTCCCTTCATGCCCAGTTATGATTTTCTGGATTATGTTTTAATCACTCTCCTTATAATACCCTCCAACTCACTTGCCCTTGTTTCTTTCATATTTACCTACTTTAGGAGTTGGGAAACTTTTCCTCTAAGGCCAGATGCAGGCTGTGTCACATAATCTTTATATTTTTCTACATTTTTTTTTTTTTTTTTCAAATTGAAGTGGAGCTTTGCTTTGTTGCCCAGCATGGCTTGAACTCCTGTATTCAAGCAGTCCTCCCACGTTGGCCTCCCAAAGTGCTGGGATCATAGGTGTGAGCTACCGTGCCTGGCCTACAACACTTTTTAAATGTTAAAACAATTTTTAGCTTTTGGTCTGTACAAAAACAAGACTTGCCAGATTTGGCATGCAAGCTGTAGTTGGCTAACACTTTACCCAGCAAGATCTCAGTCGGGATGAACCCAGCTCTTCAGTTGTGCCTACATGCATGCTGCTAAGTATTCGTGAGGGAAATCAGTAACTAGCAACTCTGCAGACTGGTGTTTATCAGCTTCATATGCTGTACAACATTAGAGGGCAAGTTTCTGTAGTATTCTTGTTCATTGTATTTGGCATAATGGCTGTTTTACAATGTTTTTTCCTCAAACCTTCTACTTTACCAGCCATATATTTTAGAGATAGGATTGAGTGACTGAGCAGTTGTGGTCAGCACAGGCTCAAACAACCCCTGCCTGTTTACCAAAACCAATATCTGAATCATATTAGCTCCTAGACACACTCCCTGCCAAGATTGTCTTGTCTGCCACTTTTGTGTGTCTTCAGTCAACTTGCGGGTCGGCTGATCTAAAGCTTCAACTGGGGTTACTGGGCTCTCCCTATGTGGTTTCTCACCTTCCAGCACAATGGCCTGAGTTTGTTTACATGGTGATCTGACCAACTCATCTAATATAAGCAGCCACATTACTCCTTATTCCCTTATTCTTTATTTCTCCTCACTGTACTTATTACTGTGTAACATCTGCTTTTCTGTCTCCCACACTAGAATGTGGTAAGCTCTAAAGCCATATTCTCCACTTTAGTCATGGTACTATCATTCACCCAGTTGCTCAAACCAGATATATGGAATGTATCCCAGTTTTTTCTCATTCCTTTCCTCTGCCAACCACTCAATCCTATCTCTAAAATATATCTCAATTAACTTCTTACACTCTCTGCTGCAATGTCCTTATCTATGCCTCTCATCATCTTTTACTTGGGTCACCTCCCAACTGATCTCATTCTGGATAGGAGCCAGAGAGGTTTTTTAAAAAAATTAATCAGATTATGTTATTGCTTGCTTAAAACTTTGCAGTATGTTCTCATTGCACTTAATTCCTTGCCTTAAAGATGCTACTTACGGTTTCAGTTCCACTGCAATACCATTTATCCCTTGCTCACAGAGTTCCGGCTACAAGCATCTTTCACTTTTTCTTTTTGTCTCTTTTGTGCATTTTGTCTCGCTGTATGGAATACCGTTTTACCTGCTTTTTTTTTTTTTTTTTTTTTTTTTTTTGAGACAGTTTGCCCAGGCTGGAGTGCAGTGGCGCGATCTTGGTTCACTGCAACCCCTGCCTCCCAGGTTCAAGCGATTCCCCTGCCTCAGCCTCCCAAGTAGCTGGGACTACAAGTGTGTGCCACCACACCCAGCTAATTTTTTGTATTTTTAGTAGAGACGGGGTTTCACCATGTTGGACAGGCTGGTCTCGAACTCCTGACTGCAAATGATCCACCTGCCTTGGCCTCCCAAAGTGCTAGGATTACAGGTGTGAGCCACCACACCTGGCCTACCTGCTTTTTAAAAATAGCTAATGCCTTCTTATTCAGGATTCAGCTGAAATGTGACCTGCTTAGAAAGGTATTCCCTTACCACTGTATTGAAATAGTTTTCACCATGTCACTTGACATTTGACAGTTACTATTTGTGTTTTTACATCTTTATCATGTCTTCTTCCTCCTCCAATCAGACTCTAAGCTCGTGACAGAGACTCTTTTCCACTTATCTCCACATATCTAGTGTTTTTCACAGTACCTGACATACAGTAGATACGCTATAAATGTGTTGAGTAAATTAATGCCCAGGGAGGAGATGGTCTAAGACTGAGTTTTCTTAATTTTTATTTTTAGTTTTAAGTTCTGGGGTACATGTACAGGATGTGCAGCTCTGTTACACAGGTAAATGTGTGCCATGGAGCTTTGCTGCACCTATCAGCCTGTCACCTAGATTTTAAGCCCAGGACTGAGATGTTACCATTATGTGACACTCCCCTTCTTTCCTGGCCTTGGCCAAATTTTACCTATGAATCTGTCAAATGATTCCATTTCTGGAGCTTCAGTTCTTTCAGATATAATCTATAATTGTTGATGTATTCTAAATCCATTGTTATTCAGGGATACATTATTTCCTGGTAGCATAGAAGGAGGCATGTCTTTACCTTATTAAAGGAATTTTGGATCATATTTTTCTCAGCTAAAACCCAAATCCAGTTATTGGCAGAGTAGCTTGCATGAGATAATTATAAACATAGACAAAACATAACCACACGGACATAAAGAACTTGAAGGCACTGGAGGACAATCAAAAAGCAGAAACTGCAGGGAGTTAGACCCTTGAAAGTTGGAGATGACACCGTATGAGAACAGTTTATTTGGCTTTTCATCTGAGGTCTTCCCCAGTCCATAGGTAGGCTAGAATGTGAGCAGGGAGACACAGTCATTGTGTCAGAATATGGACCCTGGGACTCCCAGAGTGACTGGATTTTGAGGGAGAAATTTCAGAAAGTAGACACAGAAAACAAGCCCTAAAGTTTGTATGTAACTTTCACTCAAATCTTTACCTGACTGTGAAATGCACATGTGCAGGGAAGATTCCATTCCAAAGATCCCATGTAAACAATAGCTGGAAGGCTAAAAGGGCTCAATAGATATATTTCAGCCACCACCACAGGGAATATAGAACTTGGAGGTTGAATCCCACCAACTTAGATGGGCTGAGAAACATATAGGACTTTTCACTGGAACCCATGCAGGGCCACAGCTTACTGTGGAAAACTATGACTCAGGACTAAGGACTTACCTTGCAATAAGGGCAAAACTTGAAACAGACCTACCACAGTGTGTAAACAATGCCTTTGTAAGTTTTAAGGTAAGTAATTTAGTGGCATGCTAGTAAATAATACTAGTATGTAATACTCTTGAGAGTAAAATAATAGAATCCAGAGATTGTATATTACATCTCTAATGGCCAGGGTAAAAAAAAAAAAAAAAATACTAGACATGTGAATGAACCCATAGTCAAGAGAAAAAGCAGTCACTAAAACAGGCTCTGAGATGGAATTAGCAGACAAGTACTTTAAAGGCACTATTAGAAATATGTTCATGAACTTAAAGGATAAGATGGTTTTAATGAATGAACAGATAGTGGTTCTCAGCTGAGACATGAGAAGTAGAAAAAAACAATGGAAATCCTAGAACTACCAAAAACAAACAAACAAAAACACCTGAAATGAAAAAGTTACTGGAAGCCTTAACAGATTGGAGAAGACAGAAGCGAAATGACATTAGATGGGAACCAGTGTTTACCAGAGGCAATGAATAGCACCAGAAATGGCAAACAGCATGGAAAATAAAAAAAGACTAATTTTTTTTTCTTATTTTACTTAAAAGACAACCAGCTATAACAAGGTTAATACATTGTGTTATTGTAGTATGTATTTTATAACATACGTAGAAGTACAATTTCAGACAATGATAGCAAAAAGGATGGGGTGGAATTATATGGTTGAAATGATCTTATATTTTGACTAATGTGGTACAGTATTAGTTCTAAATAGATTGAGATAAGTTGGAGATACATATTGTAATCCCTAGTGGAACCACTAAACACACACATGTATAAAATAACACATAGAGTATATACAAATATGTATGTGTGTGTATGGAGAGAGACATATAGCTAAAAGAATGCAAAGAGTTATAGCTAAAAGAGGTTAAAGTTATATTTTATTAACATACATCAAAGGAGTCCATTTTCCTGGATGACACAGCAAAACCCTGTCACTTAAAAAAATAATAAAATTATTGAATTAAATGTATGTTCTTTGAAAAGATATAATTGGTAAATCTCTGGCAAGACTGATTTTGCAAAAAGGCAAAAACATACTAAGGTCTATCATGAACACCATATGCCAATACATTTAACAATTTAGAGGAAATGATCAGATTCCTTGTGTTAAAATATAAACTTTTCCACATTAAAATTTTAAGATGTTCCAGCAGTGATTCATAAATTAAGCAGCTACAAACCAGAAGTGGTTTGGGGCTCTGTTAGAGGCGGTTGAAGAGATGCAGAGCAAAGAAATTGTTTCACTAAAGTTTGAGTGTTTGCCTTGTTTGGACTATCCAAGTGAGAAATTTATGACAATATCACCAATGCCCCACTTAGCCAACTGTGATTGGCTAAACTTAAGTTTCATTTTCCTTACGAGGGTGTTAGAACTACCTAAGACTAATGGCTTACCATTTGTTTTAACACTTGAGAAGTACAATTTATCAAAACTGATTAAAGATTAAAATTCAGAATAACTTTGTATCTAATTGATTATAAAGACTCTTCAAAGAAGGAAAATGTCAAGCCCAAATGGTTTTATTGGTGAATTCTGTTAAACATTTAAGGGAAAAACGATACCAATCTGAAACAAGCTCTTGTTTTATGAGACTAGCATAACTCTGATATCATTATAAAGAATCTTCAAGGAAGGAAAATGTCAAGCCCAAATGGTTTTATTGGTGAATTCTGTTAAACATTTAAGGGAAAAATGATACCAATCTGAAACAAACTCTTATTTTATGAGACTAGCATAACTCTGATATCAAAACCTGATAAAGGCATTATAAGAAAATCAGACACAAAAGTTATGAAAATACTCATTGGGTCATGATGTAGCATCCTTTGTATCTAAAACTGAATGAGTTTTATCCCAGGAATGGTAGGTCGGGTTAACATTGAAATATTGATCAATGAAATTTGGTACGTTAACAGAATATATGATCACCTCAATAAATGCAGGAAAACACATTATAAAAACTCAGCAAACCAGGAATAAAACAGAACTTCATCAATCTGATAAAAGGTATCTAAGAAAAATTTACAGCTACCATAAATTTAAAGTGATTATTGCTACATTGATTATTTCCCCACTGAAATTAGCAATAAAGTAATGGTGTCAACTGTCACCACTTTTATTCAACTTTCTGTTGGAGGCTTTAGGAGGTACAATAATAAAGGAAGCAATAAGCATAAAGACTGGAAAGAAAGAAGTAAAACTGGCTGAGTGTGGTGGCTCATGTCTGTAATCCCAGCACTTTGAGAGGCCAAGATGGGTGGATCACTTGAGTTCAGGGGTTTGAGACCAGCCTGGGCATCATGGCAGAACCCCATCTCTACAAAAAATACAAAAATTAGCCAGGTGTAGTGGCGTGCACCTGTGGTCCTAGCTACTCAGGAGGCTGAGGTGGGAGGATCCTTGAGCCTGGGAGGTGGAGGCTGCAGCAGCCTGGTTGATAAAAATGAGAGTCTGTCTCAAAAAAAAAAAAAAAGTAAAACTATAAGGAAAGGAAATAAAAGGCATAAAGATTGGAAAGGAAGAAGTTAAATTATGTATTCACAAATGAAATTATTTGCCTAGAAAAAGGAATTTACAGAACAATTATTAGAATAAGTGAAGTTAGCAGTGTTGGATGTTATAAGGTCAAACAAAAATCACTTGTATTTCTATATAGTAGCAACAGACAATTTGAAAATGAAGTCTTGAAAACAATTCCATTTACAGTAGCATCAAATAACAAAATAGTTCAGAATAGCCAGGTGCAATGGCACATGCCTGTAGTCCCCGCTACTCTGGATGGCTGAGGCAGAAGGATTGCTTGAGTCCAGGAGGATCCCTTGAGCCCATGAGTTCCAGACTGTAGCACACTATAATTGTGCCTGTGAATAGCCACTGTACTCTAGCTTGGGCAACTTAGTGAGACCCCATCTGTAAAATAAAATGAAACAAAACTATAAAATACTGTTGAGAGAAATTAAAGACCTAGGTAAATGGAAAGATATACCATCCTCAAGGATTAGAAGACTCAATATTGTTAAGATGTCAGTTCTCCCCAAGTTTTTCTGTATGTTCAATGCAAAGCAATATTGATCAAAATCCTAATAAGCTTTTTTTGGGGGGAGGAAAGGGTAGTTGACAAATTAATTCTTATTTCATATGGAAATACACAGGGATTCAAGGTTGCAGTGAGCCCTGTTTGCACCATTGCACTCCAGCCTGGGAGACAGAGTCTCAAAAAAAGAAAAAAAAAAAGGTGTTGGGGGCGGGGGGGGGGATGCAAAGAATCTCAAATAGCTAATATCTTCAAAGTGAAAAATAAATTTGGAGGATTTAGTAGTAGATGATTTTGAGACTTAGTTGAAATCTAAAGTAACCAAGAGACAGTGGTATTGTCATAGGTAGTATGACGCAGAATTTACAAGAGTCAGAAATAGACACACATACATTCAATGGACTTCGTTTTTTTTTTTTTTTTACAAAGGTCCCAAGGCTATCCAATAGGCAAAAGGAGAAGTGTTCAACAAATGGTGCCGAAATAATTATAAATATGGAAAAAAAAATGAACCTGGACTCCCCCATCTCACACCACAACAAAATTAATTTGAGATAGTAATAGACCCAGAAGTAAAGGCTACAAATATAACCTAAAAGGAAACAATATTTTCAGGACCTTGGGGTAGGCAAAGATTGATCAAAGAGGACACAAACAGAAGAAAAACCTGATAAATTCCAAAATTATAAATGTCTGCTCCTCAAAAGACTCCTTTAAGAAAATGAAATGGTAAGCCACAGACTGGAAGAAGAAATTTTGAATACATATATTTAACAATTTGTATCCAGAATAAATAACTCCTGTAAATCCATAAACCAAAAACCTCCAAAATCAGGCAAAAGATTGGAGCAGATGCTTCATAAAAGGTATATGAATGACCAGTAAGCACATGTATATGTGCCCACCATTAATTATATGGGAAATTAAAATTAAAACCACAATTATATACCGTTTCACACCGACCAAGATGGAAGTTTAAAAAAATGCTGACTAATGTGTGTATCTTCTGGAGCTCTCCTACTGTAGGTGGGAATGTAAACTGGTTATAATCATTTTGGAAAACAGGTGGTGGTTCCCATAAAGCTAGACATAGACTTACCCAGGGACCGCGCCATCGTGGGAGAACTGGGTACACCGGTGTACACGTTACAAAACTCATCGAATTGCACACTCAGATTGTGTGCATTTTACTGTATCTAAACGTTAGCGCTATAAAAGCAAAACAAAATATAAGATCATAAAAATAAAAGCAATTTCTAGAAGCCCTCTCCGGTTCCCGCGGTTCCCCAGCTCCCTGGATGGGGAGGGAAACGAAACTAACCCAAGGAAGCCCAGCCTCTGCGGCTTCCGCCCGCCACTAGTTGCACTTTCGATTTTCCCTCTAAAGTTTCCCGCAGCGCCGCCTCTCCTCCGGTATCATTTCTCCGGAAAATCCCTGCTTTCCCCGCTCGCCACGCCCTCCTCCTCCAGCCCGGCTTTAAAGCCAGTGAGGCGCAGCTGCGCTGGGACGCGGCTGGGAGCAGAGGCCGGCATGACCTTCGAGCAGCGGCGCAGCCTGCGCGCCTTCCGCGATTACATCCGGAAGACCCTGGACCCTACCTACATCCTGAGCTACATGGCCCCCTGGTTTAGGGAGGGTGAGTGTCCCCAGCGCCGCCCTCCTGCTGGAAAACAATTGAGGACTTGTTTTTCTCTTGCGTTGTTCCCGTCTTTTAATCAATACAGATAGCCTGCCGGAAACCCCAGGTTTGTGGTAAGATCTCCGAAGCATTTCAAACTAGAGGTTGTCAGAGTTTGAGGAGCCCTCGCAGGCCCAGTGGGGAAACTGAGTTCCAGCGAGGGGAAGTGACTTGGCTTAAGGGTGCTCATCTATTTAGATTCAAAGCTGGGGAAAAATTTTTCTGTTTCTGTTTCGTTTATTTCACTAGTATTAAAGTCTGCTGTGTGCTTGGCTGGGTACTGACAGATTGAGAAATACGTTAAGGGTTCTTCCTTAGTATACCTTACAGCCCAAGGACTGGGACACAAAGGGCAGATGATGACAGTACTGAGCACAAAATGCGGTCTGAACTTAAAGGAAGTTGATGCTGACTCTGCGGGTCTTATTTACACTTCCAAAGAACTGGAAGCTGGAGAGGAGCCGGACTTTTTCAGACTGAATAGCTTCAGGTTTTAATACAGGTGTTTCCATCTAGCTTTGGAGACAGGTGATCCTGGGTATTGACCATTTTGTAAATTTGTATCGAATTACTTTGTGCTGGAGATGAAAAGAGGCTTCTGGGGAACAGGTGAAAGGAGGTGGTGCTTAAACTATGTCGATGAGAGGGGGCCTGGGAATCCTAAAAGTCTCCAAGTGCCAGTTTTTCCTGATGTTTTTGCAGTTTTTGGAAATTGCATTTAAACCGGCAACTAACTTGAGTGCTAATTGCTCTACAAAACTAAAAGGCTTTGGAATGACATTCTAGTGACCAGTGTAGCTTGGCACCTGAAGAAGTAATTGGGTGAAACACAAACTGGTGTGAATCCCATTTTTTCATGCACTCCTATATTGATTTGATACACCTTGACGGAAATAAAATAAGCAACTCAGGCATCAGTATTATGTTAGCATTGGAGGTAATTTACTAATCACCTATTATCTATTAGGGAGTGTCATGTTGAAAGCTGAGGAAGCAATGATGAGCACAGCAGAAATGGTCCCTGCCCTAATAGTGATTAGCATGCATATGCGAATGCAGGTAACAAAACAGTAAATCATAAAGTGCAGTAGTGCTTAGAACTGCAGCTAAGTAGAGCAAATGATGAGTTGCTGGAAATGCATAGGAAACAAAATGACTATTCATGGAACCAAATAAAAGCCTTCCATTAGAAACTAAAAACCGTCAGTGGTTTTATAAATATGTATATATAAATAAAACCTAAAGAAGAACAAACGGCAAATAAATGCAAATTAAAAGAAACAAACAAGAAACCAACCCCAAATTCTTCTCCTACTCAGTTTACCTTGGCTACAGTGTTACCCAGAGCCTTAAAAAACACATGATGAATATTTTGTTTCTGATACACAATTTACTGTCTTTAGGTTCACCAATACCACTATGTATTTTGTGCAGTTAAGAAATTCTCTTTAGGCTGGGCGTGGCGGCTCATGCCTGTAATCTCAGCACTTTGGGAAGCTGAGGTGGGTGGATCACTTGAGGCCAGGAGTTTGAGACCAGCCTGGCCAACATGGTGAAACCCCATCTCTACTAAAAATACAAAAATTGGCCAGGCATAGTGGTGCACACCTGTAATCCCAGCTACTCAGTAGGCTGAGGCAGGAGACTCGCTTGAACTTGGGAGACGGAGGTTGCAGTGAGCCGAGATCACGCCACTGCACTCCAGCCTGGGTGACAGAGCGAGAATATGTCTCAAAAAAAAAAAAAAAAATCACTTTAGGTATGTGATCAGTAAGTATTATACTTTAATGCTAGTATATCTGTGCAGAAGAACAAACGTAGTGTGAAGCAATGTAAGCATGTAGATGAAATTTGGCTCTTGCTATATCTGGCTTCTATCTGGCTTCATGCTTAACTATATTAAGAAAGAATTGCCAAACTGCCAGTGTGTTTCTTTACAATATGTCTTATTTTACTTTCATCAAGACTAAGAGCTTTATGAGCAATGTTAATTAGCCAAATTTCTCCAATATTGTATTGGGTTTTAAAGGGATTTTTTTTTTTTTTTTTTTTTTTTTT
>NW_022436982.1:1843348-2075897 GCF_009761245.1 Sapajus apella
ATCTCGGCTCACCGCAACCTCCGCCTCCTGGGTTCAGGCAATTCTCCTGCCTCAGCCTCCTGAGTAGCTGGGATTACAGGCACACGCCACCATGCCCAGCTAATTTTTTGTATTTTTAGTAGAGACAGGGTTTCACCATGTTGACCAGGATGGTCTCGATCTCTTGACCTCGTGATCCACCCGCCTCTGCCTCCCAAAGTGCTGGGATTACAGGCTTGAGCCACCGCGCCCGGCCAATTTTTGTATTTTTAGTAGAGACGGGGTTTCACCTTGTTGACCAGGATGGTCTCGATCTCTTGACCTCGTGATCCACCCGCCTCGGCCTCCCAAAGTGCTGGGATTACAGGCTTGAGCCACCGCGCCCGGCTGGGTTTTAAAGGGATATTATTTAAACCTTTTAAGCTTTGTATTTTCTCTGTATGTACATAAAGATAGACACACAGAGATAGGTAATAAACCACATATGACTTACACCATCTATGATATACTTGGACTTTCTTATTTGTCCTGGATTTTCTTCTTCTTTGTTTTTTAACAGTCATTTTACCTGAGGACAAAAATTTACCATATAAGATGCTTTGTCATACAAAATTATTTTCTTTATAACTTTCTTTACCAAAAATATATCTTCATGTTCGTAACTTTCTCCACATCTTCCTCTTCTACTTGTTCTTTTCTGTCTTGTTTCATAAATAACCTTTCAAGTCCATAATTTGAATTATTAATAAACTTTAGATAACTTCTGAATTAGATAACATTTTTTTTTTTCTGAGTAAAAACACACATTGTCTTTTGCACATTTTATATACAGAATTACATATTAACTAGAACTTTTATCCTTAGTAACAACCTTAAATTTTAGTGAAAACCTAGGAAGCAAGAAATCTTGAGCTGCGTAGCAGATATCAGTATTTAATAGATGAGAACCATTCCACAATTTTTACAAACATGTTCCCCGCCTCATAACCATTTCTTAATTGGAAATGACTCAAACATCCAATGATTATATGTCTGATTATGCCAAAAGTTCACCTACAGCACTTGACCATTTTATTTATTTTAAGCAGTTTATCCAGATTATTTCTGCATCATTTCCTTGTTAACCATTTATTACCTGTGAATGTCAGGTGTTCACCTAAATAACCTTAAAATTAACTACATGGACATTTTTGCCAGTAACTCAGAAGTTAGAGCTGTTTTCATTAACACCATCAAATTAGTCTTATAAAGAATTCACACAAATATTCACTGGGCTTATAGTTTTATAACCTTTTGCCAAACTCTGATACCTCAAAATATCTAGCTGAGACAAATATAAAACCCAGACAAAAATGTATGCTGACAATTCTAAAGACATTTCTATTTTTATTTTACCAATAGTTTTTTTTTGTTTTTTTTTTTGAGATGGAATCTCACTCTGTTGCCCATGCTGGAGTGCAGTGGTACAATCTCTTCTCACTGCAACCTCCACCTCCCAGATTCAAGCGAGTCTTCTGCCTCAGCCTCCCAAGTAGCTGGGACTACAGGCCCATGCCACCATGCCTGGCTAATTTTTTGTAATTTTAGCAGAGATGGAGTTTCTCCATGTTGCCCAGGATGGTCTCAATTTCCTGACCTTATGATCCACCTGCCTCAGCCTCCCATAGTGCTGGGATTACAGGCATGAGCCACCGTGCCCAGCCTTATTTTACCAATAATTTTAAAGACAGCTTGTTAAAGATTTACTTAAGTCATGTGAACTTGAAAAACACTCTGGATTTAATTTATGAGCAGTCTTTTATTTATAAGCCAATTTAGTAGATATAGTATATAACATAGTAAATGTACATCTAGATAAACGCACCTAAACATGTATACACACACAAAGATCCAATAGCCTTTACCTTGGAACTCTAGCCATGAGATAGCAATGCAAGCTCACCAATCTACAACCAAGTCCACATGGCTAAACTTTGTCCAAGTTGATAATTCAGTGAAGGCTGTGAACCACAATTTTGGGTAAAGTAGTTTCCATGTCAGTTTGATTTTTAGAAGCTAGATTCCAAAGAACCCTGGGGCAAACAGCACTACAGAAGAACATCATAGAAACTACTCACCAGGCCCCACCCTGCTTAGGACAGCAGCATAAAAGCAGAATACCCGGTTCTCCACTTGGCTTTCCCATTCAACAGCCAACTCCAGATTACAAATAATATTGGGGCAAACAGTAGTACAAAAGTGTATTTGTTTACTGAATTCTGATTTCCTATGACTAAATTCACACCACACACACACACACCCCAAAACAAAATTCAACTGCTATTGCAACAGACAAGCCCTAACAGTGTCCAGACTGTTAAGGTTTGTTAAGTCAAGGTGCTTTTCTCTCTCAATTGGGCTTTATTAACCTACAAACAAATTTCTTAGGGATTTTCCAAATTGAGAGGAGCTGATCCCACTGTTTGGTACTCAAAAAAGACACGAACTTGGCCAGACACAAACACAGCAATTACAAGCATGCTCCCTAGAGTATCATACTGAAAGAGCCAGGGTGTTTCCCTTTCTTGGTCAGTTAGACTTGTTTAATCTGCAAATGGAAGCTCCTTTTAAAATTTCCCAAACTGAGAGGAACAGATCCTGCTCTCTGGGCCAGAAAAGGACACTTGCCTATCCAGATGCCAATGTTACATTTCAAAGGCTGTTCTTCCTAACAATCAGGAACTCAGTTGGGGTGGCAGAGGTGGGGCCAGAGAGACCAACACTTACTTCCAGCCAAAACTGGGTGGGCAGCTGCTTAGGAACGCTTCTGAGACTCCTGGACCACAGCAACCCAGCCTTGAATAACACATTTCAGTTAGGGAACCAAAATCTGTTACAGAAACACCAAAAATCTGTTACTGGAGCACCAGGGGTTCTGTGTGGCCCAGGTTCTGCTGCTGGCCACACAGAAAGCCAAACAGGGAGACAGTGAGTATTGCCAGGGAAGAAGGCTTTAATTGGGAGCTCCAGCCGAGGAGATGGGAGATTAGTCTCAAATCCATCTCCCTGACGCACTAAAATTAGGGGTTTATATAGCAGGGAAGAAATGTAACTGTGTAGGAAAACAGGAACTCAGGAGTGGTAAGGAAGCAATTGTGATGAATGAGGGGCCTGACCTTTCATTGTCTAGAGGTGATAATCTGGTTATCTAGTTCTTTGATACTTTTTAAGATATATGGTGGTCTTTTTGCTGAGAAAAGATCTTAGATAAAACAAATGTAAGATTCAAGCTTGAAGACCCGAAGGGTCAATTTCTATTTATCCAGAAGAACTGTCTATGGGACATTAATCAGTTTCAGGATTGGTGTTTGGAGGTTGAATAGAAAGAGCCTGGGATGGAATCCTGTGCAAGCCCTCATTTAAGAGAGGAGAAAAAGAGACTGGGAAAGAGTGCCACATATGTGGGCAAGGAGGCATCACAGAAACAAAGGGAGAAAGATGCGGTGGATAAGATGGCTGAATGATGCTGAGAACCCAAGCTGTGTCAAAACTAAAAATAACTTTCTCTTGACTTTGGCATTATTGACTTTTGGGGCCACCCACAGGACTAATTTCTGTGGAGTAGGGATGAAGGTGAAGCTATAAGATGGTTGGGAAACTAACCGCAAGAGTAGACTGAGGAATAAATAGATAAACGTAGGCAGTTCTTTTGAAAATATGATCATCAAATTAAAAATTCCAGTGGAGGTAGTGTTTAATAGCATCTTCACACAAACCCAGACTATATAATTTGGTTACAATGTGGGTTCCAAGAAAGGAGTGAGAAGACAAAACAGAAGCAAAAATAAATGGAAAAAAAATAGGAAATTTTACTTGTCTGAGAAAGAAACAGCACTTTGTGTATGAGTTTAATAAGACGGGAATACGCTAGTAGGATTTTCATATTTCTGAGATGAAGAAATAATCATGTAAGCATTCAAGAAAAACAAATATGATCACTCAGGTTTCCTCTAATGGAATCAACATCAAGTTGATCTCTGACTTCTCTGCAACTCTAATGTAACTAGAGAGTAAAATTGTGTGCAGAATTTTGAAGGTAAAACAAAGTCACCCCAATTTTATATTCAGACAGGTCTTTATGAAAGCAAGAAAAGAAAATATTACTGTATGTGTGGGGTCTCATATATATTATGGAAATTATTGGAAATGTGATTCCTAACAATAAGAATTGAAAAAAATTAATAGCTTAAAAAAAGGAGTTCTTATAATGCAAGAATTAGTCATGAATGTTGAAACTAGGCATGTAGAGTTGATTTTAAATAATTTTATAAATTTGTCCACAAAAGTAAGTGTAATTGTCAAGCATTTTTAAAGAGAGGATTTACATATGGTAAAAAATAAATAAATAAAATTTGGATAAAAATGTTAGATTGAGTCTGTAAGGAGCTAGGGAAAATATGATAAATAAGAGTTAAATCCCTTGCCTCTAAAGGGGGAGACTTGAAAGATACTGTTTTCCACTTGCTTCTGTAGTTTTAAAAGCTATATGAATGGTTACAGATAATGATACAACAATGTAAAGGAGGTTATATATGTTTCCTTATTCTAGAGAAGAGAAAAGAAACTAGTAACTTAAGCTAACCAGAAAATACAGGAAAGGGAAATATAAAACAAGGTAACACAAGGAAAGCTAGTTCTATCAGTTATGGCCATGTAATTAGGTCAAATGTCTTTTAAGTAAGTTTAAATGAGTCAGAAAGCAGGGTTTTGTCATTTGCCAAAGACCCATGTAAAGTATAATAACATAAAAAAAAAAAAAAAAAAAAACCGGGGCCAGGCTTGGTGGCTCATGCCTGTAATTCTAGCACTTTGGGAGGCTGAGGTGGGAGGATTGCTTGAGCCCGGAAAATTGAGCCTGTGGGTGGTGAGCTATGATCATGCCACTGTACTTCAGCCTGGGTAATGGAGCAAGACCCTGTCTCAGAAATAATAAATAAAAAAGAGATAAAGAAGGGACAAAGGTATATTAAATGCAAACAAAAAGAAAGCAAGAATTATACTTAAATTTCACTAGCAGAAAGTATTAAGATAAAAAGATAAAGGTAATGAAGCAGAAAAGGCCAAGAAACAAACCTCTTGAACACAAAACTGGGAAGGAAGTGGTGATTTATTTGGCCAGGAGCTGCAGCAGCATAGATGCCTAACAGCCGAGCTCCCCTAACAAAGAAAATCCCTGCCCTTTTAAAGGCTTACAACTCTAGAAATTACATGTGAAAGTGTCTTGATCCATGAAGTAGGTGTGGGGTATGTGACTTAGGTGGGGGTGTGGTCGTGTTTAAGTAAAAACAATGCCTTCTGGAAAGATTGCTCCATGCCATTACTGCAATCTATAGGAGGGTGATTGAGCCCCTGTCTGTCAGCCTTTACTTCTCCTACTGAAATGCAATGTAGAAGTCTAGGAGGAAGGGCTCTTAGAAGCTTAAGAGGATTAATGGTCTTCTTCCTCAGTGTTAAGATATCACAGTGAAGATTTGGTACACATAAATTTTTGTTTAATAAATATAAGAAAAATGGGAATTGTAAGACATCTTTATTAGTACTGCTAAGTCAGTTAAATGATAATAAATATATAAATGATCTGTTTAATGTAATATGGTTGATTTAATGTCTATATTTTTTGTATCGTATAGAGAATATATCCTTTTCCCCCAATTCTTAAAAACCTTTGCCAAAGTGATCATATATGAGTTACAGATAAATCTTTAATAAAATCCCAAAGCATAACTTTTATGAGTTTTATTTTTCAATTTGTAGGCTTCTGTGACTCTGTCCAAATGTCTTAACTCCTCTATGCCTCAATTTCCTCATTTGTAAAATCAGAATAACAACTGTGTTTGGGTGTTTTGAAAATTAAACTGCATGACATTAAATTCATGTTAACTATTATTCTGCATACCAGAAATTAATCATAGGTTTAAAAAAATTACCATATAATTTCAAAATAGCATTCTTTTGCGTAACTCCCTAGCAAAATGAGAAAATCTAAACAAGTATAGCTACTTTCAAAAGTAAGCATAGCAATCAGCCCACATATTATATATTTTAAGATGTAATAAGCTTTTAATCAGAATTTATAGCCTAAATAGATTTATTGGTATTTCAAAAGAATGAAAACTAATAATTAATTTGACTCAAGTAATTGCAAAAATAACAGCATAACTCCGAAGAAAGCAAATTGCCTAAAATAAATAACAAAAACAATATTCCCCCAAATTACCAGAACTAACAGAGTTCAGTGTTGTTGGAATAGATATGTAAAGTAAAATCGGAGGCCAGGCATTTTCATCTACTGGAAAACAAGTGAGACTATGCTGGAAAAAATAGTATTTTCATATACTGGAGAAACAAGCTAGATTATATAACATTTCCCTAAATGCATAAAATATTCTTACAAATCCAATTTAGAAAAAATGTGAATGACCTCTCAAAACGAGCTATGAGACATGAACAGGAAATGTTTTAAGAAAAACCCAAAACAAAAGACACTGGCCAAAAGTGGAAAATGTCCCACAAGAAATCATTAAAAACAGTGAAGTTTGTTTGTTTGGTCTGTTTTTATCTCTCAGTTTTGCAAAGGTTATGAAGATTGAGCAAATTTAGCGCTATGGAGGGAAATAGCATTCATATATTATGGATGGAGGGTAAGTCAGTACAGTTTGGAAGATATTTGGGCAAAATGTATTAACATTCATTTATTCATTTATGGATTGATTGATGGTTGAGACAGAGTTTTACTCTGTCACCCCGGCTGGAGTGCAGTGGCGTAATTTCAGCTCACTGCAGTTGCCACCTCCCAGATTCAAGCGATTCTTTTGCCTCAGCCTCCTGAGTAGCTGGGATTAGAGGTGCAAGCTACCATGCCTAGCTAAGTTTCATATTTTTAGTAGAGATGGGATTTCACAATGTTGGTCAGGCTGGTCTTTAATGCCAGACCTCAAGTGATCCGCCTGCCTTGGCCTCCCAAAGTGCTGGGATTACAGGCATGAGCTCCTGTGTCTGTCCTCAACATTTAAAACCATATACCATTAAACTGAGGAATTATACTTCTGAGAACTTATTCCAGGGAGAAGTTGGTAAAGCAGGTACAGACATAGATGTGTCTACACTAAACATATTTTAGTTACCTATTAATAAGGAATACATTAAATTATAGTACATTTATGAGACATAAAACAATGTAGCCACCAAAAGTTAATGTAGATACATATTTATTGATAGGAAACAACATCTCTAATCCCTTGAATGGAAAAGAGCAGATTGTTGGATCTTATTTATTTAAAACTATATATTTATACATATAATGAGTTCCTAGAAGGATGGTTTCCAGAGGATATTACATATGATTTATTCTGTGTGATGCGATTTGGGTGGACTTTTACTTCTTTATACTTTTCAAATGGTGCTTGAAATGTTTACATTTCGTAATCATTTTTATAAGCAGAAAAACAAATTTTATTTGAAAAACATAAATATAAAATCTAATTTATTGTGGTAACAGAAAATAGAAGATAGCATTTAACAACAAAATGCTGAAGTGATATAAAGAAAACTATGAAGTCCCTGAAGAGAAGTCTGGCTCTAATTTGAGTGAGGAGGAGACAGCCTAAGTTTCTGCATGGGGACTATAGGTTTGTAAAAATGTCAGATCTCCCCATGCTAATTTATAGAGTGCAATAACAATAAAAATACCAGAAAGTAAGTTAAAAAAAAAAAAAGTATGCTGAAGAACATCTTAATTTTTAATGTTAAAGATACCTTTGAGGTCATCTTTTGGTTTCCTCTGCAGAGGCAACTATTGTTATGAAGTTGACTTACATTTTTCTTGTTTATGCCATTTTACTTTAGAACATGCATCTCTATCCACATGCTTTTTGGGTTCAACTCCTTTTTCTGTTAGATTGATAGTTTTTCTCTATTCCTTATTTTTTTTCTAGGCTGCTTTGGAAGCTCTAGATTCTATTGGTTAACTTTAATTGTGGCATATATATATGTGTGTGACACATATATATGCATTACACACACATACATACATTCATATACACATACCTACATATGTTTTTGAGACAGTCTCGTTCTGTTGCCAGGATGGAGTGTAGTGGTGGGATCTCAGCTCTCAGCTCACGGCAGCCTCTACCTCCTGGATTCAAGTGATTCTCCTGCCTCAGCCTACTGAGTAGCTGGGATTACAGGCGCCAGCTACCACGCCTGGCTAACTTTTGTATTTTTAGTAGAGAAAGGGTTTCACCATGTTGGCCAGGTTGGTCTCGAACACCTGGCCTCAAATGATCTATCCACCTCGGCCTCCCAAAGTGCTGGTATTACAGGCATGAACCACTGTGCCTGGCCATGACAAGTATATTTTATCAGTCAGAGACCAGAAATACTAATGAATATTATGGCTGGATTATACAACTTTTGACTCATATTTTTTTTGCCATCAGTGGAAAGCAAAAGGAGCTTACCCACACTCTCCCCATGCCCATACCCAGCATCTCATTTACTATAATGCTGTCTGCAATCAAACATTGTGATTACTGACACTAGTTACATCTTGGAAAAGGAGCATTGAAGCTGTGTTTCTCCTGGAGAACTTGTGTGGTTCCCTGGAAGCTTCAGGGCTTTTCTTACTCACAGGTTGTCTAGGATGTTTCAAGGCAGACCTTGGTGTGGGCTTCAGATTTTTTTTTTTTTTTTTGATGGAGTCTTGCTCTTTTGTCCAGGCTGGAGTGCAGTGGTGCAATCTTGGCTCACAGCAACCTCTGCCTCCTTGGTTCAAGTGATTCTCCTGCCTCAGCCTTCTGAATAGCTGGGATTACAGGTGCCTGCCACCATGGTGAGCTAATTTTTGTATTTTTAGTAGAGACGGGGTTTCACCATGTTGGCCAGGCTGGTCTCGAACTCCTGATCTCAAGAGATCCACCTGCCGCAGCCTCCCAAATTGCTGGGAGTAGAGGTGAGCCACTGCGCTCGGCCTCAGATCTTTTATAATATCCCTTTGGAGTCAGAGGCCAACCATGATTCTGGAGAGGCACCAGGTGCACAGTATTCCGAGTATCCATTCCTTTAGTAGCACTTTTTGGACACATGCATGAGCCAGGTACTGTGCCGATGATTACAAGACAAATGTTCTAAGTCACAGTCTCAGGTAGAAGACAGGCCCACAGTTACTACATACTACACAGTGTAAATGCTTTAGTCAGAGACCTCTAAAGAGACTGAGAAAGTAGAGAAGGGATCAAGCAGTTCTACCTTGAGAAGCTGAGGTTGGCATCACAGTGGACCCCAGGACAGCAAAGACAGTGGGAAATACTGCCAAAGATGAGGTTTTCTGTGCCTGTTGGTGCTTTCGAGGAAACTGTCACTACTATGGATGTTCAGGCCAGGTAGCGGAAGGATGGGCCTGACCACATGCAAAGTAAATCTGAACTGCCCAGGATACTGCAAGGCAGTTTATGTGGGAAGGTGGTAGCTGTGGCTGAAATAAATTTGCATCTCCACATGGAGTATCTGTAATGGCTGGTAACATGCCAAAGTGAAGCTCAAGCAGCAGGGAGGCCTGGGAACAAAAGGACAGCTGTAAGGACTGGGCTTAGGAACAGATGAACTGACTCTGGAATACAGTAGGATTGTGGGTCCAGGGAAGCTAGGATAGGTGATCAGATAGGTTGCTGCCATGGGTTGAATTGTGTTCCCCCACCCAAAAGATACGTTAAAGTCCTAATCCCCAGTACTTCAGAATGTGATTTCTTTGGAGATTATATCTTTACAGAGGAAATTAGTTAAAATGAGGTCATACTAGAGTAGGGCAGGCCTTCAGATCAGTATGACTGGTGTTCCTTTAAGAAAACAGCCATGTGAAGACAGGGAGAGACAAAGAGAATGCCACGTGAAAACATAGGCAGAGGTCGGAGTGATGTGGCCACAAGCCAGAGAAACAGAAGGCAGAGTTGGCGGGAGTGTGGTCACAAGCCAAGGAATGCCAGCAGCCACCAGAAACTGGAAGGGCAAGGAACACATTCTCCCCTAGAGCCTTCAGAGGAAGCATGACTGCTGTCACCGCGATTCACAGTTCTGGCCTCTGAGAACAGAGAGAATAAACTTCTGTTCTTTAAATCACCTGGTTTGTGCTAATGTGTTATTGCAGCCATGGGAAACTAATACAGAAGGCTAAAATGAAAAAGATAAGTATTGGCCAGGATGTGTGGAAATTGGAATCCTCTTAGATTACTGGTGGGAATGTAAGATGGTGCAGCTCCTTTGGAAAATGGTTTGACAATTTCCTACAATGTTAAAAATGGAGTTACCATATGAACTAGAAATCTCACATCTATGCATATACTCAAGAGAAATGAATATATACATCTTCACATAAAATTGTTCATGAATGTTCAAAGCATGTCTATTTGTAATAGCCAAAATGTGGACACAAATATATACTAACTGTTGAGTGGATAAACAAAATGTGGTGTGTCCATACAATGGGTTATTACTTGGCAATAAAAAGAAATGAATAATAACATGCTACATGGTTAAACCTTAAAAACATTATGCAAAGTTAGAGAGGCTAGACACAAATACTACGTATAATATGATTCCATTAATATGAAATGTCTAGAATAGGCAAATCCATGGACACTCAATTTGATTAGCGTTTGCCTGATGCTAAGGAGAGGGAGAGTGGGGAATGACTGCTAATGGATGTAGGTTTTCTTTTTACATTAACGAAAATGTACTAAAATTAGATAGTAGTAATGGATTCACACTCAAAAAAGTCGTCGAATTTTGTTATTTGAAAGGGTTGATTTTTTTTTTTTTTTTGAGACAGTTTTGCTCTTGTTGCCTAGGCTGGAGTGCAATGGCCCAATCTCGGCTCACCGCAACCTCCGCCTCCTGGGTTCAAGCAATTCTCCTGCCTCTGCCTCCCAAGTAGCTAGGATTACTGGCATGGCTACCATGCCCAACTAATTTTGTACTTTTAGTAGAGATGGGGCTTCAGCACTTTGGTCAGGCTGGTCTTGAACTCCTGACCTCAGGTGATTCACCCACCTCAGCCTCCCAAAGTGCTGGGATTACAAGTGTGAGCTGTCATATCTGGCTGAAAGGGTTGATTGTATTGTTGTCAAGACAGAGACCTTGGCAGAGATTCCTTTAAGTAGAGCAAGAGTATAAGGTATTCCTTCTTCTCTTCCTTCCTTCATTCAGCATACCTTTGTTTAGTGCCTATTATGTGCCATATCCTCTTCTATGAGAATATGGTGGTTCACCAGCCTGACAACTAGCTTACTTTCTTGGAATTTGCATTCCATCAGCAATGAAAAAAAAATTATGAAATATTAGGTCATACCAAGATAGTGTTTTTGTCACTACTTCCCAGGCATGAAATTAGTGTACAAAGTTAGAATGAAGCACCATCAAGTTGATAGTTTTCTCCCAAAAAGACCATGAAAGTATCTCTTCCTTCCTTCCTTGTCCTATTTCAAGACAAATTTTCACTCTGTTGCCCACACTGGAGTGCAGTGTTGCCATCATAGCTTACTGGAACCTTGAACTCCTTGGTTCAGTGATCCTCCCACCTCAGCCTCCTAAGTAGCTGAGACTACAGATGTGAGCCACCACACCCAACTAATTAAAAAAATTTTTTTTGGTAGAGGCTGGGTGCAGTGGCTTACACCTATAACCCCAGTACTTTGGGAGGCTGAGGCAGGAGGTTAGTCTGAGGCCACCATGATTTCTCTTTTGTTGCAGGGAGACTTTTTTACACATCTTCAAGAAACCCCTTTTCTAGAGTGTGTGCTCAGCCCTCCATACCAAACTAGAAGTTTTCAGAGAGGATGGGAAAAGTAGATTGGTGAAGAATGAGTGTGTTGAGCCTGGGCAGAGGTTTTGCTGCTTTTCTAAAGATTCTTCCAATGCTGTGATTTGTTACAATTCCTGTCCCTATTTGGAAAGGTCTGGTGATCCTCTTCTGGTTATTCTTCTAATGATGAATGGTTCTGCAGTTTGATGTGTCATTTTTGCTTCTGTTTGTAGAAGAGGTGCAGTACATTCAGGCTGAGAAAAACAACAAGGGCCCAATGGAGGCTGCCACACTTTTTCTCAAGATCCTGTTGGAGCTCCAGGAGGAAGGCTGGTTCCGTGGCTTCTTGGATGCTCTAGACCACGCAGGTTAGTTCATTTTTAAAAATCACAAATCAGAGTATATTACTTTGCTGCTTGACAATGCTTTAAAAGTGAAAAGCTATTAATTTTGTAGTATCCACTTTGAAGTATTCACTTTGAAGTATCCACTTGTGCCACTAAGAGGCACGAACTATACCAAGTCTGAGGCAGTGTAAAAACTATTTTTTGGCAGATGACATAATTGTCTACCTGAAACATCCACAAACATCTGCAGAGATATTACTGTCGCTAGTGGAAGAGTTAGCAAGATTATTTGGATATAAGGCCAGTATGCAAAAATTAGCTGCATTTCTGCCCACTGAAAGCAAACAAAAAATGTAATCTGCAATGAAGTATCATTTATAATAATTGTAATGTGTTTAGGAATAAGTCTAACAAAAGATGTATAAAGTCTGAATGGAGAAAATGATAAAATGTTATTGAAAGATATTAAATAAGTCCTAAATAGAAATACATATCCATGCACATAGAGGAGACTTGATATAAAAATGTCAGTTCTCCCTACATTAATCTGTATATTCAATAAATTCTAATAAAAATCCTACATACTTTTTCAATGAGTGTGGCAAGTTGATTCTACAATGTCTGTGGAAGAATTATGACCCAAGAATAGGCAAGACACCCCTAAAGAAGACAAATTTAGTAGACTGGGGCTTTTCTTTCTACATGTCAGCATTTATTAGAAAGCTACAGGCATCGAGAAAGTGTAATGTTCGTTCTGGCATTAACAAACTGACCATTGAAATAGAGTAGAGACCCTTTAATTAGACCCATATGTTTATCGAAACCTGACATATTAGATATCACTGGGAAAGAAGGATTACTGGGAAAGAAGGGGCTATTCAAAAAATAGCATTTATAAACAGAATAACATTGAAAATCAAACAAACTTAAGCTAGACGTGGTGGTGTATGCCTATAGTCCCAGCTACTCAGGAGGCTGAGGCAGGACGACTGCTTGAGTCCAAGAGTTTGAGGCTGCAGCGAGCTATGATGGCACTGCTGCACTTCAGCCTGGTCAACATAGGGAGACCCCCATATTTAAAACACCCTAACTTTTATGCCCATGTGGATACAAATAAATAAATTTGTATTCTTACCTCATGTTTATCAAAAGCACTATAAAGAAAGTAAAAAAAACAAATCACAAACTCTGGGAGAAGATATTTGCAAAACGTATAATCACCAAAGGATTAGTATCTAGAATATATTAAAAAGATCTTGAAATCAATTGGAAAAGGAAAGAAAACAAACAGCAAAAAATTTGGACAAACATTTCAATGAATGTGAAGCATGAAAAGTGAATAAATGTATGAGAAGATTCTCACCCCAGATAGGAATTTGGACATTGTAGATTAGGAACACAGTGAGATAACATTTTATAACTACTAATCGATAGCAAATCTTAAGAAGTCCAACGGTGTTAAGTCTTAAAGGAGATATTTAATGGAAATTTTTTTTTCAGACGTTGTCTTGCTCTGTCACCCAGGGTGAAGCGCGGTGGTGCAATCTTGGCTTACTGCAGCCTCCGCCTTTTGGATTCAAGCTATTCTCATGTCTCAGCCTCCTCAGTAGCTGGGAATACAAGTGCCCACCACTGTGCCCGGCTAATTTTTGTATTTTTAGTAGAGATGGGGTTTCACCATGTTGGTCAGGTTGGCCTCGAATTCCTGATCTCTGGTAATCCACCTCACCCACCTGCCTTGGCCTACCAAAATGCTGGGATTACAGGTGTGAGCCACCACGCCCAGCTGGAAATCTTAAATATCACTATATGGAGTGTAAATTGATACAACTATTTTGAAAAATAATTTGATATTACCTTGTAGAGTTCAACTCTCATATATCTTTCTATCCAAAAGTTTCACTCTTAAGTTTGTGCCCTAGAAGACCTTATACATGTATTCCAGAATATGCTTATAAGAGTGTTCATAGTATAACTTCAGTAACAAAAGCAAGCAAACAAAACTGGAAATTACCCTGATGTCTTTTACGATGAGAATGGATACATAAGTTTTATAATAGTTAAACATGGTCCATTAAACTATAATGAAAAGGTATGAACGCATCTATAGATGACAACTCAGGTGAGTCTTAGAAATGTAATGTTGAATTTTTAAGAGAAACTTATGTCATAGGATATAATATTTATAAAGCCCCAAAAAGCTAAACTTAACATACTGCTTAGGGAATCAAATATATGCAAGTATAAAAAAAATCAAGGCATTGATTTATTGAATACAGGAACGCAGTGATTGACAGGGAGAAAAAGGAGTTAGAAAGATAAGGCACATACAAATATTGGAATATGGTAGCTCTTAAGTTGGGTAGTAGGTTCACATATGTTCATTTTCTTGTTACATTCTTATATATGTAACAAATATTCTGGTGCATGCATCAAATATTACATACTTTTAAAATTTCTGTTTTCAGAGCTATGGTGTGTTCTATCAATAGAAGAATTGTGAAGTTCAAAAATTTGGAAAGGAAAGCTTTATTTTTCATAAAGGGCTGCAGCCTGCATGGTGGCCATTTTGACAGGCTGGGAAATGCAGCCTCCAGCCAGAAGCCAGAAATAGGCACTTTGAGGGTAGGAGGAGTAAAACAGGCTTATGCTGAATGGGGTGACCAAATATTCAGTAAGCTACAGGAGGAGTCATGAATATGAAAGCAGAAGCATGCACCTGCACAGTTGAGCTTCATGCCTTTCCGTGGGACCCATGTTCAAAAACTGGCAGTGTTAGCCTGATCCAAGGGTGGAGTTTTTGGCCCTCTGATGTCAGAAGGTGAAGCAGAGGACATGAAAATCCTCACTGCACATCCTCCATAGACTGACGAGACCCACTCCGTGGTTTGTGGTCTCTTAGGAAGAAATGTTGGTTGGTTGTTGTATTGAAACTGCAGAAGGGAGGAGAAGTCAGGGATTGGTTGAAATCAGCAATGGAGCAAGCGTTTCCAAAGGGCTGGTTTCTGTTTCTCTTCAGAGAAAGCACTGTTTCTCCACTTTGGGGATATAATTAATCTGGACATTATAAGTCATTTTAATCCTTACCAACCTGTTAGGTAAAAATAGTACTTTTAATTTTTATTTTAAAACTTGAATAAGTTTTAGCATTGAAAGTCCTAGCTGGAGCAGTTAGGCAAGGAAAATAAAGAAGTAAAACAATCTGTTTGCAGATGGCAGAATCTTATACGTAGAAAACCCTAACGATTTTAGAAAAAACTATTACAACTAATTCAGAAAAATTTCAGGACACACAAAATTGACACCAGAAGTAGTCACATGTCTATATACTAACAAATAATCCAAAGAGAAAATTAAGGTAACAATTCCATTTTATAATAGCATCAAAAAGATTAAAATAGAAACCTAACCAAGGAGATAAGAACTCATACCTTGAAACCTACAGAAACATTGCTGAAAGAATGAAAAATGACACAAATAAATGGAAAGACATCTGCATTCATGAACTGGAAGACTTAAGATGCTTATACTTCCAAAAGTGAGCTATAGATTCAATGCAATCCCTATTAAAATCCCATTAACATTTTTTGGTAGAAATAGAAAAAATTATCCAAAATTTATAGAGAATCTCAAGGCATCCTGAATAGCCAAATTTTGATAATGAGGAATAAACCAGGAGACCTCACCCCTCCTGATTTAAAAACACATTACAAAGCTATAGCAATCAAACTGATGTGGCATTGGCATAAAGACAGACACATAGGCCAAAAGAGCACCCAGAAATAAAACCTGAAGTATATCATGGTCAAAGATGCCAAGACCTCTCAATGGGGAAAGGACAATCTCTTCAGCAAATGTTGAGAAAACCGGATATCCATATGCAAAAGAATGAATTTTGACACTTAAACCATGTATTTACAGTTCTCCACAGAAACAGAACCAATAGGATATTTTTATGTGTGTGTATATATGATGAGCTATTTATACACATTGTTACTTACATGTATGTACATATATTTTTGGAATTGGCTCACATGATTATGGAGGCTGAGATGTCTCATGATTTGCTGTCTGCAATCTAGATAATCAGAAGAGCAGTTGGTGTAATTCAGAGTCTGTAGTCCTGAGAACCAGGACCTCTGACGTCCAAGGGCAAGAAAAAGGATGAGCTCAAGAAAAGAGAGAATTTGCCCTTCTTCTGCCTTTTTGTTCTCTTTTAGTCTTCAATGGATTGGATGATGTCTACACACATCAGTGAGGGTGAATTTTTTTTTACTCAGTCTGATTCAAATGCTAATCTGTTCTGAAAACACCCTCACAGACATACCCAAAAATATTTTACCAGCTATCTGGGCATCCCTTAGCACAGTCAAGTTGACACATAAAATTAACCATCACATGCTATATACAAAAATAAACTCAAAATGCATTAAAGACCTAAATGTAAGACTAACAGTATAAAACTCCTAGAAGAAAGCATAGGGGAAAAACATCATGACATTGGACTTGGCAGTGATTTCTTGGACATGATACCAGAAGCATAGGCAATAAAAGCAAAAATAGACAAATGAGACTATATGAAACTTACATGCATCAAGGACATAATAGGGTGAAAAGTCAACCTATGGAATGAGAGAAAATATTTGCAAGTCATGTACCCGATAAAGGGTTAATATGTAGACTATATCAAGAACTATTACAACTCAACAACAAAAAATCAAATTAAAAAATAGGCAGAGGGGCTGGGTGCATGCCTGTAATTCCAGCACTTTGGGAGGCTGAGGCAGGTGGATCATCTGAGGTCAGGAGTTCAAGACCAGCCTGGCCAAGATGGTGAAACCCCTTCTCTACTAAAAATACAAAAATTAGCCGGACGTGGTGGCACATGCCTGTAGTCCTAGCTACTCAGGAGGCTGAGACATGAGAATTGCTTGAACCCAGGAGGCAGAGGTTGCAGTGAGCTGAGATCATGCCACTGCACTTCAGCCTGGGTGACAGAGTGAGACTCCATCTCAAAAAAAAAAAAAAAAAGAAAGGCAAAGTATTTGAATAGACATTTATTCAAATATGGTATACAAATGGCTAATGAGTATATGGAAAGATATTCAACATCACTAATCATCAGAGAAATTCAAAGCCGCAATGTGATATCATCTCACCCCAATTAAAATGGCTTCTATCTAGAAAATAATGTTTATTGGTGAGGATGTGAAGAAATTGGAACCCTGTGCCTGATTGGTAGGAATGTCAAATGGTATAACAGCTATGGAAAACAGTATGGCAGTCCCTCAAAAAAATTGAAAATATGTATCAACATATGATCCAGCAATTCTGTTTCTGGTGTATTTCCAAAAGAATTGAAAGCAGGGTCTTGAGATATTTGCACATCTGTGTTAATAGCATTATTCATGATAGATTACAAGGTAGAAGCAACTCAAATGTCCATCTGTGGATGAATGGATCAACAAAAATGTGATATACACATACAATGGAAAATTATTTTCAAGGCTGAATGCCTTGAAAAACAAGGAAATCCTGACACATGTTGCAAAATGAACATACCTTAAGGGCGTTGTGCTGAGTGAAGTAAGCCAGTCACAAAAAGACAAATACTGTATTTTGCTACCTATATAAATTATCTAAAGTAGTCAGATTCATAGAAACAGAGTGGTGGTAAACAGGAGCAGGGGGAGGGGAGAAAATGTAGTTTTATAGAGTTTTAGATTTGCAAGGTGAAAAAGGTGTGAATTTCTGTTTTATAACAAAATGAATTAAACATGACTGAAGTGTACATTTAAAGATAGTTAAGATGGTAAATGTTTAATCTGTTTTTTACCACAATTTAACAAAAGAGTGAGGTTGAACATCTTGTGTATGTTTGTTGGCCATTAGTATTTTCCTCTGAACTTTCTAAATATGATTTTAAAATAAATATCTTTTAAAGGCAGATAGAATAATATTAGGTAAATTTCCCATTTACTTAATATTAACTTAGAAAAATTAGAAGGAAAGTTCCTTGGGGGCAGGAATTAAGATTTCTATCTCTTTTTGCCTTCTTTACTGCTTTCCACTGAGAAGATATGATAACAAACCTGTTGAATCTGACTTTGTAAAGACAAATCAGAGATTGTAGGTGAAGTTCATGGGGTACTTTAGAAGAAAGATTTTATACTAAGATGAAAATGTAAGACTTCATAGTTGTTGTTAGTACTTTTTCCCAATAGATAATAAACATTGCTAGACCTCAAGTGTTTGGTGACTAAAATGAACAGTGTTTTCTTTTTGAAAAATCAATGACAATTGGGGGTAATTTATAGATATTTCTTGAATTCTACCACCATATATTCAAATGCGATTTCTGTGATACTAATCTGGAAGTATTTTTCAGTTGGTTTCATGAAAGTCCACTTTTTTCTTTCTTTTCAGGTTATTCTGGACTTTATGAAGCCATTGAAAGTTGGGATTTCCAAAAAATTGAAAAGTTGGAGGAGTATAGATTACTTTTAAAACGTTTACAACCAGAATTTAAAAGTAGAATTATTCCAACAGATATCCTTTCTGATCTATCTGAATGTTTAATTAATCAGGAGTGTGAAGAAATTACACAGGTAAGTTAATATAAATACTTAAATTGGGGAAATAATTATAACATGGGACTTCTATTTTCCATACTGTTTTAGACCTGAGAAAGATCACTGAAACCCACAAAAGTACTCATAGTCTAATACTAGACTAGTACTTTTAATGTGAACTGAGTAATTTTTATGTCACAAAGATTTTCTTGAAGTTTGCTGTATTTTCAGTTAACATCACCATAGTCTGTGAACAGTATTTTATGCTAATTTAAATTGAACAGTTGAGCAAATGAGAAAAGACTACAGACTCTAGCAGTTAAGTGTTTAGACTCTGGACACAGGAATTTTGTTAGAATCTTAGCTCAACCACTTACTAGTGGTATGATCTTGGGCAAGTTACTTAGCATCTCTGAATATCTGTTTCTTTGTGTGTAAAATGTAAATAATGTGCCTTATTAATATGGTATTTTTGTAAGGTTAAATGAGATAATATATGTAAAGTACTCATATATGCCTTGCACAGAGTACGTGTACAATATGCTTTAGTTATTATGATTAATAATAAAAGTCACACAAATTTCTCTACCCTGAAAAAAATTTGTAAATATTTTGTTATCTGTTTCCAAATATTGCTATATGCCAATATATTCATGTTGGGAATGGTCGTCAAATGATTATTTTCCTAATATTGTTGATGAGGATCTTGGAGGCAATGAGAAAGCTTGGCTTGACATAGTGACAAGGTTTGACATAGTGATGAGAAGGCTTGTCATGTGTCAAGGACAAGGATGAAGGAAAAGGCATCTTAAAAGACTATTGGGTAGGGCAAAAATGGTCATGAATATGACCCACTGAACCATAATGTTCAATGGCTTTAAATCAGATAGTACATGAACTGATGAACTGACATTTCTTTGGTAAAAACTGATAAAGGGAAAGCTTTTGGGATAATTGATCAATAAACTACAGTTGCCTTGCTTAGATTTGCTCCACTAAGGGAATGATGGCAGGTGCAGAGAAATTGGTGGAATGCCTTCTCAGATCAGACAAGGAGAACTGGCCCAAAACTTTGAAATTTGCTTTGGAAAAAGAAAGAAACCAGTTCAGTGAGCTGTGGATTATAGAGAAAGGTAAGACACCGTGCCCTCCTCACATCGCTACTTAGGGCTTCGCTCATTCCGGCTGGTCTTTTACATTCCGTCAGAGGCGTTTTCCCCTCAGCCAGACCTACAGCTCTAGTGCGAGACCAGCAGGAAGCTCAATTCTGGGAGGGAGGCAGTTTCAAAGGCTGAGTTTGATAAACATCTGAATGTCTAGTCTTAGCTTTCCTAGGCTTCTGTCTGTATAAATACACATCTGATTTCTTGGGTCAAGAGTCAGTCAGAAATGGAAGACACGAATGTCTGCTAAATCATGCCCCTCTTTTTTTTTTTTTTTTTTTTGGATGCTTATGAATCCCTCCGAGGTCTGGTTAAAATGTGGATTCTGATTCAGTAAGGCAATACGTTCCACACTTTGAGCAATATAGCTGTAAATTACATTGGAGGTAAACTCTAAATTGAGATTTTAAACTTAAAATGATTTATTTAACTATTTTAAAAGGTGAAGGGGAGTGGTTGTGAGATATTTTAATAGAAGTTAAAAATCTTAGTGTTATGACTTTTATGTGGAGCTTTCACCATCAAAACTATAAGCAGATTATATTAAGATTCTAAGACTTTTTTGGTCTTAAAAAGGTATAAAAGATGTGGAAACAGAAGATCTTGAGGAGAAGATGGAAACTTCTGACATACAGATTTTCTACCAAGAAGATCCAGAGTGCCAGAACCTTAGTGAGAATTCATGTCCGCCTTCAGGTATCCCACATTGTTTGTTCTTTTCCACAATCGTGCTCTTCTGGTATTTGGTGTGGGGACATGTTTTGCAATACGAGAAGTCACAGCCTTGTAAAAAGGTTTGTAAGGAAAATTGGAAAAGATAATTTATATTACAATAGATACCTTTTCTGTCTTTAGAATGCCATTCTCTCCTTCTGGTTCTTCTTCCACTATCTTTCTTTTCTTCTTTTACTATCTTTTTTCTTCTTTTACCACTAAGAAAGTATGTGTGTGACTACATTGGAAGTGCACATACAGTCTTCACCAAAACGCAATGTCTATGAATTCCCAAATCAGTCTTGCTTTCTAGTCTTTCTAAAGAAAGACTTTAGAAAGTCTTCTTTTTCTGAGCCACTTGCTCAGTTTCTTTTAAGGATCCCAGGGCTGCCCTGCAAGTTGATGAAGTTAGTGTGCAGCTCCTTTTTCGCATGTACACAAAGGCTCTGTATAAGTTAGCTGTGGCCCTATGAGGGCCCCTTATCTTCTTGAAGCATATTTTCTTGGCAGTTTTATGAGACCAGAAAGTTGCATACTATGCCATAATAAAGAGTTGTTTATAAAAGAGCATCAGGAAAGAAATTAGGTTTAATAATGAGCAGTGTTAGAAGAAAAATGATATTAGGATAACTCCATAGAAATAAAATGTGCAGATTACTTCTGCAACTGGATGTTACAAGTGTCTTTTTTTTTTTTTTTGGGTCATTCCAGAATAAAATCTGTTACCCTGGAAAAAAACAAAAACAAAGAAAAAAGAGAATAAAGTCAATGAATATGCATTGCTTTAAATTTTCTGATGTGAAGATTCTTACATCTTTTTTTGTTTGTTTTTGAGATGGAGTCTCGCTCTGTCGCCTAGGCTGGAGTGCAGTAGCGCAATCTCAGCTCACTGCAACCTCGGCCTCCTGGGTTCAAGCGATTCTCCTGCCTCAGCCTCCCAAGTAGCTGGGACCATGGGCGTGTGTCACCACAACTGGCTAATTTTGCATATTTAGTAGAGATGGGGTTTCACCATGTCAGCCAAGCTGGTCTCTAACTCCTGACCTCAAGTGATCTGTCCACCTTGGCCTCCCAAAGTGCTGGGATTACAGGCATGAGCCAGCGTGCCTGGGCCTTAGATGTCTTTTCTGTGAGGGTAATTCACTTAACTTTTTAGAAATTTTCCCTTTCTCTAAAACGGGTAGGTTAGACTCAGTAGACAATTTCCAAAGTCTTTGCTAGCTTTAACATTTTATATGTTTACCTGTTACTGAGATAAAGCCTTTGATTATTTTTTAAAGCTTCTGGTTGTATTGAGGGAAAATGCGTTTGAGAACCTGAAGAAGAACAAAGTATTATTGCTACTTAAGAAATTGCTTTGGTAACAGTTTGGATTTCTTCAAAGATCTTGGAAGGATTTGTTGCTTTGTTCCATACAGCACTGCCCTTAACAAATGGACAACCTGTCTTACCCAGAATTGGGCAATTCTTGCTGTGGTTTCTCTTTGTTAGGCTTCCATGATTGTAAAAAATAATTTATGGTTTTTTTTTTTTTTTTTTTTTCATTCTTACTATCAATACTTTGTCACTGAGAGAATTTTGTACTTCAGATTAGTGGAAAAGCTAGAATGGTTAACAAGGAAAGGATTCTAAACTGTCTCCAATGAGGCTCTTCTTGCTGGAGTCAGAATTTGTGGACTTCAGACTGTGGCTATTTCCCTGATTCCTCAGAGCAGGAGCTATTTGGTAATTTTGTTTCTTTTGTATTCCAGAAGTGTCTGATACAGACTTGTACAGCCCATTTAAAACAAGAAGTTACCAATTAGAGCTTGCTGTGCCTGCCAAGAAAGGAAAAAACACAATAATATGTGCTCCTACAGGTAAGCCAATTGCCATTACTTATATAGTTTTGTTTGTTTCTTTTTTTATCTTTTATTGAATACTGGGACAGAATGAGCAAGTTTCAGTTTTTTCCTTGTTCCATGTGTCTTTTGAAAAAACTGTCCTAATAACATAATCCTAATGTATTTTATGGGACATGAGAAGGTAAAGAAAAGTGCCCTCTGTTAGCTTGCTTTTGGGTTCTGGCTGTTTGCTTGCTATCTAGGGAGTAGCTTGATATTTTTTAGTCATAGTGTAAATTCCGTAATTGTTAACCCATCTGAATTATCAATTAGTCAGCTCTGTGGTATTAGAAGAGCAAAAAATAAATGTCTTTTTAGAGAAATATCTAATATCATATGAATTACGTGTTTTCTTTTTTCCTTACATGTTAAAAGGTTGTGGAAAAACCTTTGTTGCACTCCTTATATGTGAACATCATCTTAAAAAATTCCCACAAGGACAAAAGGGGAAAGTTGTCTTTTTTGCTAATCAGATCCCAGTGTATGAACAGCAGAAATCTGTATTCTCAAAATACTTTGAAAGACTTGGGTAGGTATAATAGTTGGTTCAACTTCTTTTTCTGCAGCTTCATGTAATTGATGTGATTTCTGTTTTATTTTTGAAAAACAATGATTAAAAAAATTTATATTAGATTCAGCTTTTATATAATCAGGATATAATTCATTCATGGATTCAAGTCTTTTTTGTTATATGTGCCAGAAATCTTCAACTCCCCTGGTTTGCCCTTGTATGGGGGAATAAATGACCTCAGGGATAAATGTGATGTGTAAGTGGCACATTTAACTTCTTTAGTGATTTTATACTTTATTCGATATTACTCTTTTAAGTTTTCTTTTCTCTCTTAGTGACTTAATATATACTACTATAAATTACAACTAGCTTGGATTTATTGATCAGGCTAAGCACTTACAGTGCTATGTGCTAAGGACTTGCCTACAGCTATACTCCTTTTGGACTCGGGGAGAACTTAATCAGTTGATGTTCTGATCTAGCATTTCATCTTCATGGTTCCTTATTCACATTGTGGTTGGTAATATGTAATTTCTGTCATTTCAGGTATAGAGTTACAGGCATTTCTGGAGCAACAGCTGAGAATGTCCCAGTGAAACAGATTGTTGAGAACAACGACATCATCGTTTTAACTCCACAGATTCTTGTGAACAACCTTAAAAATGGAACAATTCCATCACTGTCCATCTTTACTTTGATGATATTTGATGAATGCCACAACACTAGTAAACAACATCCATACAATATGATCATGTTCAATTATCTAGATCAGAAACTTGGAGGATCTTCAGGCCCACTGCCCCAGGTATCTCCAAAGTCAGAGGAATTCTTCAGAAAAGCTATAATCTTCCTAACTTTTATTTCTTACTCTTGTGGCCACATTGAAGATGTCCTTCTCAGGTCCTAAGTCCATATTATACAACTCATTTTTAATTTTGGCTCATTTATTCATTTGTTCACTTAGTGAATACGCATTATATGCCTCCGTGTACCATATGCTATGTGCCAGAAAAAACAAAAACAGAAGCTCTGCTCCAGCAGGAAAGAGTTATATGAAGAGTTGTGGAAACATTGTGCTATTTCTGAGACATCTAATGATTTGGAATGCTTCTTACAGGTCATTGGGCTGACTGCCTCGGTTGGTGTTGGGGATGCCAAAGACACAGGTGAAGCTTTGGATTATATCTGCAAACTGTGTGCTTCTCTTGATGCGTCAGTGATAGCAACAGTCCAAGACAACCTGGAGGAACTGGAGCAGGTTGTTTATAAGCCCCAGAAGTGTAAGTTGGATCCAGGAACAAGCCCTTTGAGATTAGGTTACTCTCTGCTAGCAGTAGTTCAGAGCCATCTAGACGAACACTGAACTTTGACTCTTTCTCTGTTTAGTAGAAAATATTTAACTCTGAACTTGAGTAATAGTCACATTTTTAGCCTCTCTCTCTAACTGAGCTCTCTTCCCAAGCAATGGATGAACCTCAGAAGTGGCCTGTAGAGAGCAAACATTCTTCCTCTTTGGTTCCAAAAACCTCTTATAAAGGTACTAGCGATGCAAAAGAGATGATAAGAGAATTTAGGCATCAGATAGCCAAGAGCTGGGCTTAGCCTTTTCCTGTGGTCTGTGCCCATGTGGTCATCACTGTTTGAATATGTATTTGATCATTTTAGTTGAAATGGAATGACCTGAATTCATGATATCCCTCCTCAAAAGATCAGATATGATTTTTCTTTCTTTCTTTTTTTTTTTTTTTTTTTTTGAGATGAGGTCTTGCTCTGTCACCCAGCCTGGAGTGCAGTGGCATGTCTCAGTTCACTGCAACCTCCGCCTCCTGGGTTCAAGTGATTCTCCTGCCTCAGCCTCCCAAGTAGCTGGGATTACAGGCACCTACCACTGAGCCTGGCTAATTTTTGTATTTTTAGTAGAGACAGGGTTTCACCATGTTGGCCAGGATGGTTTCGAACTCCTGACCTCAAGTGATCCACCTGCTTCAGCCTCCCAAAGTGTTGGGATTACAGATGTGAGCCACCACGCCCGGCTGGATATGAATTTTTAATAAGACTAACAACTGTTGATTGATGTTATTATTATACTAACCCTGCAAAGAAGAGAGGGGTACAGAAAATATATAGGATTACACTCTTGCCCTCTGAGTAGTATGTGACTATGTCTGAGGTAGAACAAATCCACATGGAATAGGGAGTGTTGTAGGTAAACTGCTTTTCGAAAGCTGCTTGTAAGGAGTGTGATGTACCCAATCCCAACTTTTCAGGGTCACATATGAATTTCTTTATAATCCTCTTCCTCCTGCCCTCTGAGCTTCATCGCCTCCAAACATTGATAAACCCAACCACGTTGCATTCCTCTGGGCTCCTCAAACATGCCCTGTGCTTTCTCTCTCCAAGCTTTTGTCTGTGCTTCCTTTGTACATCACTGCTCTTTTTTTTTCTTTTTCTTTGCCAAGTCGTGATGGAATATAGATGACTACTCTTGCTTTTTTCTTTCTTCCTGTATTTATTCTACAACTGTGACTTCTCTGGAAGAATTAGTTGTTTGTCTGTGTTTTGTGACACTTTTCATGTCCTACTACTACTTTTTTTTTTGAGACAGAGTCTCGCAGTGTTGCCTAGGCTGGAGTGTATGACCTTGGTTCACTGCTGCAACCTCCACCTCCTGGGTTCAAATGATTCTCCTGCCTCAGCGTTGTGAGTAGCTGGAATTACAAGCGTGTGCCACTATGCCCAGCTAATTTTTTGTATTTTTTAGTAGAGATGGGATTTTGCCATGTTGGCCAGCAAGGCCGGTCTTGAACTCCTGACCTCAAATGATCCACCCTCCTTGGCCTCCCAAAGTGGTGGGATTACAAGTGTGAGCCACTGTGCCCAGCCACACTTTGCATGTACTTCTGTTACAGAACTCTGCTGTAGTTAGTTAGCCATGTATATTCCCCTCCTCTAAGATCACAGCCCTCTATCAAGCATGGAATGTGTACTTTCAACTGTTTATAAACAAAGCATGGCACATAGTAGGCAATTAATAATTAGGCTGAAATAATACACTGATAAATGGTAGGATCAGCGTGAATACCACTGGAGGCTGTGTGGGGAGGGAGAATATCAAAGCACAGAGATGGGGTTAGATTGTGACACTTAAGGAGACGTGAAAGATGCCAGCCTCATCAGAGAAGAGGTTACAGGACAGCCACAGTAAGAAGCTGGTTAGGCCAGACGTGGTGGCTCACATCTGTAATACCAGCACTTTGTGAGGCTGAGGTGGGTGGATCACAAAGTCAGGAGTTCGAGATCATCCTGGCCAGTATGGTGAAACCCTGTCTCTACTAAAAATACAAAAATTACCTGGGTGTGGTGGTGCGTACCTGTAATCCCAGCTATTCAGGAGGCTGAGGCAGAAGAATCATTTGAACCCAGGAGGCGGAGGCTGCAGTGAGTGAGATTGCGCCACTGTGCTCCAGGCTAGGCAACAGAGCGAGACTCTGTCTCAAAAAAAAAAAAAAAAAAAAAAAAGTTGGGTAAATCTACACCATGAAAGACAGATGTTAAAATCAGTACAGGAAGCAACAGAGAGCCATTGTAAGGTTTTTGAGCATTTGTTATATCTAGGCCACCTGCCAGTGGGCCTGGAACCTCAGGCTTTTCAGAGGATTTAACAAAGGCAAAGAAAGGTTTGAGAAATATCTACTTTGAACTACAGTCTGTCCTTCCTGAAAATATACTCACTCTCTTTTTTATTTTTTATGTCTCTAGTTTTCAGGAAAGTGGAATCACGGGTTAGCGACAAATTTAAATGCATCATAGCTCAGCTGATGAGGGAGACAGAGAGTCTGGCAAAGAGAATCTGCAAAGACTTCGGTAAGATAAATCTCATATTTTGTGTTTTCTCTATTTGGGAATGGCCATATATTGTTCACTATGGTCTTTTTACATTCACCGTAGTTCCGAATATGTCAAGACCATATCCAGAGATTGTCTTCCTTAATTATATGTTATTTAGAAGTGTTACATGTCCTCCTTACTCTCTCTCTTTTTTTTTCCTTTTTAAATCAAAAGTAAGTTCATCTGGACACACGCACCTGAAAAATAACCATACTTAAGTCAGTTCATTGCCTTCTTGACCTTCTAAATCAGCTTTCCCTCCTGAGTTTTCTATTTACCTGAATGAAGCCACGATTCCTTTGCTGGCTCGGATTCACACCTTGGGCTGATCACCTAGCACATTTCCCAGCGCTAAAGAGAGATGGGTCAGGGGAAGACAGTGAGGGCCTGGCTTGGAATTTTATTCTAAAAACAATGGGAAAGAAATGATAATTTAAAACTGATTAGTGATGTAATAAAGATATCAGTAAATGAGCAGAACCAAACAGAAGTCCAGTAGAGATGGACTGGAGAAGGAAGGAGACATGTGAGATGCTTCCAACTGGGAATGTTAGGACTGGATGGCTAACCAGATTTGGGTGGGGCTGAGGGAGGGGCAGGAAGGGCTGTTTTCTTCTTAGGCTTCTGGCTTAGGCACCTGTAGGAATGCCAGTGGGTGGTCCCAGTTCCAGGACTAGAAGCAGTCTTGGCAGGTACAAAGTGAGTTTTGAGTTTTGGAGATGTTGAATGTGATGCCTGTAAGACGCCTCGTGCTATCTCTCTTTCTCTCACACTTATTTTGCTTTTCTCTTCCCTTTTCATTCACAGTTTAATTTCTATTCTAACTATTCTAACAGCCTTCTAGCTGGTTTTGCTTCCCTGAACACTCTCTGCCATTCAGTCCCTCGTGAACTAGTCTTCATCTTCATGAATACATTTTATCATGTCACTGTCCTGCTTAAAAACCCTTTGCCTACAGGATAATCTTCACACCTCTAACCTGCAGTCTGAGCTCTGCCTGAACTACCAGGTTCTATGTATCTTTCCAGTGTTATCCTACTCCTTCCCTACCTGAATCCTTTGATTTAGCAGTTCCCTGAATGTGTTCATGCATATGTTTATTCATTTAGTGCTAAGGAATGTGCTAGGTGATGGGAATACAGCACGAACCCTAAGACACAGCCCCTGCCTTCAAGGCATTTCTAGTCTAATGGTAAAGCCAAAATCAGATGAGTAGTAGTAATAAAGCAGCTGGTATGGTGGGGTGATAAGGGGTGTTTCAGGCAGAGGGAATAGCATATGCAATGTCTGGGAGACTAGAAAGAGTATGGGGACTTCCATTAGTCTTGTCAAATGCAGAAGTGAGAGTGGCCAGAAATGAGAAGCAAAAGCAAACAGAGGCTAGATCATGGGGAAGAGCCTGTGAGCTGGGGCAGGGCTTTGGCTGGAGGAATCCACTCAAGGCTTTTAAGCAATGGGGTAGAACCATTTCTCATTTGTAATTTTGCAAGCTCCCTCTAACTGCTGGGTAGAGAATGGGTTGGAAGGAACAAGGCAAGAGGCAGGGAGACCAGTTTGGAGGTTGTCATGTTATCCAGTGGCACACTGATGTGTTCTGAATTGGGGAAGTAGCAGAAGGATGGAGAGATGGCGATGGAGTCACATGAGTTTCTATTTTCTTACTCCTCCTACCTCAGGTACCCTGCCTCCACCTTTTTGCCAGTCCAATTCCAGTTAGTTGCTCATTTCTAAATTGCTTAGGCTATTTTGACACCTACCCACGTTCAATCAGTGTTTCTTGGCTCATCATCTTTACTGCTGGCCACCTTGTTATAGCTGCATCTTGGAAAGAAGCGTGTCAGTACCACTTGTTTGGGTAGCCTCCATTGTTCCTATTACTGAAAATAAATGAGTGAGGGGAAGAATTTAACCCAGAAAGGTAGCACTTGCTTATGACTTTTTTTGTACTGTGCTCTTCATGAGGAGCCTGGGGAACTGATGCCAGAGTAACTTACAGACTCAGCTTCTTGAGAACACAGCCATACCCTCATCGCCTTTTTATCCCCAGCACCTTGCACAGAGCCTGGAACACAGCAGATGCTCCAGCTGTGAACCAAGCAAGTGAGGCTTAGCCTAGGAGATGCACACAGACAGATGCATCCATAAGTGTCTTTTGAGGGCCTATTCTATTCTTGGCCCTGTGAATGCTGCTCTGGAGAACAGGAGGCCCAAGTTCACAGCAAAGCAGAACATAGGCTGTGCTGAGTTCTAAATCTTCTATCTATCTATCTGTCTATCAATCAATCAATCAATCTATCTATCAATGAGACAGAGTATCACTGTCACAGGCTGGAGTGCAATGGTGCAATCTTAGCTCACTTCAGCTTCTGCCTCCTGGGTTCAAGCAGTTCTCCTACCTCAGCCTCCTGAGTAGCTGGGACTACAGGCATGAGCCACCATGCCCAGCTAAGTTTTGTATTTTTAGTAGAGACAGGGTTTCACCATGTTGGCCAGCATGGTCTTGATCTCTTGACCTTATGATCTGCCCATTTCAGCCTCCCAAAGTGCTGGGATTACAGGCTTGAGCCATGGTGCCAGCCAATCTCTTGCTTTAATGTATCCTTTTCTGATGAAGCTCTTGAAACCTGTTATTTTTACTCACTTTTCAATTTTTTTTTTAGTTAAAAAATGTTTTTATTATAATTAATATTCCAACGTTTTTCATCATTCTTTCAACCACAATTTTCAGTGTGAATAATAATCTATCAATTGGATACACCTTTATTTACTAAACCGTCTTCTTTTAACAAATATCAAACTGCTGCCAATATTTTAAATCTATTTTATTGGTACATTTGCCTATTTCCTATAAAATTTGGGAGCAGTTGTTTATATTTTAAAGATGTTAGTAACTCTGTGTCATTATGTTGTAAATATGGTTTGAGTTTTCTTTGCTTATAAAAGTTTTGCTTTTAATCTTTATATAGTTAAATTTATTCTCCTTCATTTTCTTTCTTCTTTATAAATTTAGGGTTTGACAATATGATTTTTTAAAGTGTTTCCCATCTCACGATTTTTTTTTCTTTGTTCTTTTTTTTCTTTTTTTTTTTTTATTGCATTTTAGGTTTTGGGGTACATTTGAAGAATATGCAAGATAGTTGCATAGGTACACACATGGCAGTGTGATTTGCTGCCTTCTCCCCTTCACCTATATCTGGCATTTCTCCCCATACTATCTCTCCCCGACGCCCCACCCCCCACTGTCTCTCCTCTATTTCCCCCCAACAGACCCCTGTGCGTAGTTCTCCCCTCCCTGTGTCCATGTGTTCTCATTGTTCAACACCTGCCTATGAGAACATGCGGTGTTTGATTTTCTGCTCTTGTGTCAGTTTGCTGAGAATGATGGTTTCCAGGTGCATCCATGTCCCTACAAAGGACACGAACTCATCCTTTTTGATGGCTGCATAATATTCCATGGTGTATATGTGCCAAATTTTCCCTGTCCAGTCTATCATCCATGGGCATTTGGGTTGGTTCCAGGTCTTTGCTATTGTAAGCAGTGCAGCAATGAACATTCGTGTGCATGTGTCCTTATAGTAGAACGATTTATAATCCTTTGGATATATACCCAGTAATGGGATTGCTGGGTCAAATGGAATTTCTATTTCTAGGTCCTTGAGGAATCACCACACTGTCTTCCACAATGGTTGACCTAATTTACACTCCCACCAACAGTGTAAAAGTGTTCCTATTTCTCCACATCCTCTCCAGCATCTGTTGTCTCTAGATTTTTTAATGATTGCCATTCGAACTGGCGTGAGATGGTATCTCAATGTTGTTTTGATTTGCATTTCTCTGATGACCAGTGATGATGAGCATTTTTTCATATGTTTGTTGGCCTCATGTATGTCTTCTTTTGTAAAGCGTCTGTTCATATCCTTCACCCACTTTTGAATGGGCTTGTTTGTTTTTTTCTTGTAAATCTGTTTCAGTTCTTTGTAAATTCTGGATATCAGCCCATTGTCAGATGGGTAGACTGCAAAAATTTTTTCCCATTCTGCTGGTTGCCGATTCACTCTAATGACTGTTTCTTTTGCTGTGCAGAAGCTGTGGAGTTTGATTAGGTCCCATTTGTCTATTTTGGCTTTTGTTGCCAATGCTTTTGGTGTTTTGGTCATTAAGTCCTTGCCTATGCCTATGTCCTGAATGGTTTTGCCTAGATTTTCTTCTAGGGTTTTTATGGTGTTAGGCCTTATGTTTAAGTCTTTGATCCATTTGGAGTTAATTTTAATGTAAGGTGTCAGGAAGGAATACAGTTTCTGCTTTCTGCACATAGCTAGCCAGTTTTCCCACACCATTTATTGAACAGGGAATCCTTTCCCCATTGCTTGTTTTTGTCTGGTTTGTCAAAGATCAGATGGCTGTAGATAAGTTGTGTTGCCTCTGAGGCCTCTGTTCTGTTCCATTGGTCTATTTCTCTGTTTTGGTGCCAGTCCCATGCTGTTTTGATTACTGTAGCCTTGTAGTATAGTTTGAAGTCCGGTAGTGTGATGCCTCCCGCTTTGTTCTTTTTGCTTAGAATTGACTTGGCTATGTGGGCTCTGTTTTGGTTCCATATGAAGTTTAAGATGCTTTTTCCAGTTCTTTGAAGAAGGTCATTGATAGCTTGATGGGGATAGCATTGAATCTATAAATTACTTTGGGCAGTATGACCATTTCACGATATTTATTCTTCCTAACCATGAACATGGAATGTTTTCCCATCTGTTTCTGTCCTCTCTTATTTCGTTGAGCAGTGGCTTGTAGTTCTCCTTGAAGAGGTCCTTTACATTCCTTGTTAGTTGTATTCCTAGGTATTTTATTTTCTTTGTAGCAATTGTGAATGGCAGTTCGTTCTTGATTTGGCTCTCTTTACATCTGTTATTGGTGTATAGGAATGCTTGTGATTTTTTGCACATTGATTTTGTATCTTGAGACTTTGCTGAAGTTGCTTATCAGTTTCAGGAGATTTTGGGCTGAGATGATGGGGTCTTCTAGATATACAATCATGTCTTCTGCAAATAGAGACAATTTGACTTCCCCCTTTCCTATTTGAATACCCTTTATTTCTTTTTCTTCCCTGATTGCTCTGGCTAGAACTTCCAGTACTGTATTGAATAGCAGTGGTGAGAAAGGGCATCCTTGTCTAGTGCCAGATTTCAAGGGGAATGCTTCCAGTTTTTGCCCATTCAGTATGATATTGGCTGTTGGTTTGTCATAAATAGCTTTTATTATTTTGAGATACGTTCCGTCAATACCTAATTTATTGAGGATTTTTAGCATAAATGGCTGTTGAATTTTGTCAAAGGCCTTCTCTGCATCAATTGAGGTAATCATGTGGTTTTTGTGTTTGGTTCTGTTTATGTGGTGAATTACGTTTATAGACTTGTGTATGTTGAACCAGCCTTGCATCCCCGGGATGAAGCCTACTCGATCATGGTGAATAAGCTTTTTGATGTGCTGTTGCAATCGGCTTGCCAGTATTTTATTGAAGATTTTTGCATCTATGTTCATCATGGATATTGGCCTGAAGTTTTCATTTCTTGTTGAGTCTCTGCTGGGTTTTGGAATCAGGATGATGTTGGTCTCATAAAATGATTTGGGAAGGATTCTCTCTTTTTGGATTATTTAGAATAGTTTCAGAAGGAATGGTACAAGCTCCTGTTTGTATGTCTGGTAGAATTCGGCTGTGAACCCATCTGGACCTGGGCTTTTTTTGGGTGGTAGGCTCTTAATTGCTGCCTCAACTTCAGACCTTGTTATTGGTCTGATCAGGGTTTTCGATTTCTTCCTCATTTAGGCTTGGGAGGAGGCAAGTGTCCAGGAATTTATCCGTTTCTTCCAGGTTTACTGGTCTATGTGCATAGAGTTGTTTGTAATAATCTCTGATGATGGTTTGAATTTCTGTGGAATCTGTGGTGATATCCCCTTTATCGTTTTTTATTGCATCAATTTGGTTATTCTCTCTATTCTTTTTTATTAATGTGACTAGTGGTCTATTTTGTTGATCTTTTCAAAAAACCAGCTCCTGGATTTATTGATTTTTTTGAAGCGTTTTTTGTGTCTGTATCTCCTTCAGTTCTCCTCTGATCTTAGTTATTTCTTGTCTTCTGCTAGGTTTTGAGTTTTTTTTTTTATCTTGCTCCTCTAGCTCTTTCAATTTTGATGATAGGGTGTCAGTTTTAGATGTCTCCTTGCTTCTCATGTGGGCACTTATTGCTATGTATTTTCCTCTAGAGACTGCTTTAAATGTGTCCCAGAGATTCTGGTATGTTGTGTCTTCGTTCTCCTTGGTTTCGAAAAACATATTTATTTCTGCCTTCATTTCATTGTTTATCCAGTCAACATTCAAGAGCCAGTTGTTCAGGTTCCATGAAGCTGTGCGGTTCTGAGTTAGTTTCTGCATTCTGAGTTGTAACTTGATTGCACTGTGGTCTGAGAGACTGTTTGTTATGATTTCCATTCTTTTCCATTTGCTGAGGAGTCATTTGCTTCCAATTACATGGTCAATTTTAGAGTAGGTGTGATGTGGTGCTGAGAAGAATGTATATTCTGTGGATTTGGGGTGGAGAGTTCTGTAAATGTCTATTAGGTTTGCTTGGTCCACATCTTAGTTCAAGTCCTGGATATCTTGTTAATTTTCTGTCTGGTTGATCTGTCTAATATTGACAATGGGGTGTTAAAGTCTCCCAGTATAATTGTGTGGGAGTCTAAGTCTCTTTGTAAGTCCTTAAGAACTTGTCCTATGTATCTGGGTGCTCCTGTATTGGGTGCATATATATTTAGGATCGTTAACTCTTCTTGTTGCATTGATCCTTTTACCATTATGTAATGTCCCTCTTTGTCTCTTTTGATCTTTGTGGCTTTAAAGTCTATTTTATCAGAGACGACAATTGCAACTCCTGCTTTTTTTTGCTCTCCATTTGCTTGGTAAATCTTCCTCCATCCCTTTATTTTGAGCCTTTGTGTATACTTGCATGTGCGATGGGTTTCCTGGATACAGCACACCGATGAGTTTTGGCCTTTTATCCAATTTGCCAGTCTGTGTCTTTTGATTGGGGCATTTAGTCCATTTACATTTAGGGTTAATATTGTTATGTGCGAATTTGATACTGCCATTTTGATGCTAGCTGGCTGTTTTGCGTGTTAGTTGATGCAGATTCTTGATTGTGTTGATGCTCTTTACCATTTGGTATGTTTTTGGAGTGGCTGGTACTGGTTGTTCCTTTCTATGTGTAGAGCCTCTTTCAGGAGCTCTTGTAAAGCAGGCCTGGTGGTGATGAAATCTCTGAGTACTTGCTTGTTCGCAAAGGATTTTATTTTTCCTTCACTTTTGAAGCTTAGTTTGGCTGGATATGAAATTCTGGGTTGAAAGTTCTTTTCTTTAAGGATGTTGAATATTGGCCCCCACTCTCTTCTGGCTTGTAGGGTTTGTGCTGAGATCTGCTGTGAGTCTGATGGGCTTCCCTTTGTGGGTAACCCAACCTTTCTCTCTGGCTGCCCTTAGCATTTTCTCCTTCATTTCAACCCTGGTGAATAAGACGATTATGTGCCTTGGGATTGCTCTTCGTGAGGAATATCTTTATGGTGTTCTCTGTATTTCCTGGACTTGAATATTGGCTTGCCTTGCTAGGTTGGGGAAGTTTTCCTGGATAATATCCTGTAGAGTATTTTCCAGCTTGGATTCATTCTCTTCGTCACATTCATGTACACCCATCAAACGTGGATTAGGTCTTTTCACATAGTCCCAAATTTCTTGGAGACTTTGTTCATTCCTTTTTGCCCTTTTTTCTCTATTCTTGCCTTCTTGTTTTATTTCATTGAGTTGATCTTCGACCTTTGATATCCTTTCTTCTGCTTCATCAATTCGGCTGTTGAAACTTGTGTATGCTTCACGAAGTTCTCGTGTTGTATTTTTCAGCTCCATCAATTCACTTATATTCCCCTCTGTTGTCCATTCTCATTAGTATTTTATCAAATCTTTTTTCAAAGTTCTTAGGTTTCTTTGCATTGGGTTAGAACATGTTCTTTTAGCTCACAGAAGTTTCTTATTACCCACCTTCTGAAGTTTGATTCTGTCATTTCATCACACTCATTCTCCATCCAGCCCTGTTCCCTTTCTGGTGAGGAGTTGTGATCCTTTGTAGGAGGAGATGTGTTCTGGTTTTGGGTGTTTTTATCCTTTTTGTGCTGGTTTCTTCCCATCTTTGTGGATTTATCCACCTGTTGTCTTTGTCATTGCTGACTTTCAGTTTGGGTCTCTGGGTGAACTTCCAGTTTGTGGATGATAAAGCTATTTCTGTTTCTTAGTTTTCCTTCTAACAGTCTCGCCCCTCTGCTGTAGGACTGCTGAGGTCTACTCCACGCCTTGCTTGCCTGGGGATCACCTGCAGTGCCTGCAAAACAGTAAGGGTTGCCACCAGTTTCTTCTTCTGCTGTCTTTGTCCCAGAAGGATACCTACCAAATGTCAGTCTGTTCTCTCCTTTATGAGGTGACTCTTTGGACATATGGGGGTCAGGGAGCTGCTTGAGGAGACAGTCCGTCCTTTATTGGAGCTCAAGTGCTGAGCTGTTAGCTACGTTGGTTCATTTAGAGTTGCTGGGCAGGTACGTTTAGGTCTGCTGCAGCAGAACTCATAAACTCCTTTTTTTTTTTTCCCCAGGTGCTCTGTCCCAGGGAGTTAGGGCTTTATTTATGAGTGTCTGTTGTGCTGCTGCCTCTTTTTTTCAGGGTTCCCCTGCCCAGCGAGGAGAGGGCCTAGTCACTGTCTGTAGAGGCTTTGCTGAGCTGCTTTGGGCTCCGCCCAGCTGCCATGTGAACTTCTCTGCAGTCCTGTTTATACGGGTGTAGTTAGAACTGCCTCGGTAGTGGTGGCCCGCCTCTGTAATGGTGGACTCTGTAATGGCAGGTTGCCTCGGCAGTGGCGGGCTGCCTCAGCGATGGTGGACTACCTCCATAGTGGTGGAGTGTCTCGGTACTGGCGGACGCCCCTCCCCCACAAAGCTGGACCGTCCCGGGTTCAGCTGTGCTTGCTGTGAAACTCTCAACCCAGAGCGTTTTCAATTGTTGGGCTTTTTTTTTTTTTTTTTTTTTTTGGTGGGGGTGGGTCCAGCCTACTCTGATCACCTGACTCCCTGATTCAGAGTCTTTTTTTTTTTTTTTAGTTGAACGGTCGACTCTCTGCCAGGTGTTCCAGTTACCTGTTGAAAAGGCTCCTGGATCTGTGTGATTCCCCCGGCGGCAACTCACTGTGTTGGCTAAAACAGCAGTGCTGAGATTCATGGCGGTTTTTTTGCCCAGGAATCTCCTGGCCTGGTTCCCTGTTTCAGTTCCTTTTTAAATCGGGTGAATGGGCGATCTGCCTTCCCGGGTCTCCAATAGCCAGCTAATAGGGCACCAGGACCAGTGTATTTTGTACGGAGAACCCCTGCGCCAGGGCGCCGACAAAGCAGCCATGCTGGCCAAAACAGCTGTGCTCGCCAAAACAGCCGTGCTCGCCAAAACAGCCGTGCTGGCGACCCGTGGGTCTCCTCCGCCTGGGAATCTCCTGGTCTGTGGGCAATAACAATCCGTCTGGAAATGCAGCGTCCACTCACCCTCTGCTCTTTGCCTGGGAGCTGCAATCCTGAGCTGTTCCAATTGGCCATCTTGGGTCCTCTCCCCTCACTCACTCATTTTTAATGGCAAAGTTGAGTTTTCCATGTCCATTGTTTTACTTCTGGACTTCTTGGCTGTCAGCTCATAGAACCAATAGAGCTTGAGCATCTGACACATGAGTTTGAATTCCTGCCCTTTCTCCATATACTTGCTATGTGAGTTTAGGTAAATTACTAAGCTTTTCTGAGTATTAGTTTCATGATATATGAAATGTAATATGTATCTCAGGGTTGTAAAAATTAAATGAAATTATGAATGTAAGGTTCTTTGATTCTTGGTACATAGTACTCAAGAAACGCACCAATCCACCCACCAGATGCACTGCTTAATACTCATGAGAGGGCACAAGGCAAGAGGAGGGGAGACCAGTTTGGAGGTCGTCATGTTATCCAGCAGCACACTGATGTGTTCTGAATAGTGGAAGCAGCAGAAGGATGGAGAGATGGTGATGGAATCACTTGAGTTTCTATTTTCTTACTCCTGCCACCTCATGTACCCTGCCTCCACCTTTTCACCAGTCTGAATCTAGTTAAATCTACTGAAGTCTAGTTAAAACTCATACTGTTTCAGGAGGAATACCCTGTTTACACAGAGTAAGAAAGAAAATTAGGCCAGGTGCAGTGGCTCACGCCTGTAATCCCAACACTTGGGCGGCCAGGGCAGGCAGATCACTTGAGGTCAGGAGTTTGAAACCAGCCTGACCAACATGGTGAAACCCTGCCTCTACTAAAAATACAAAAATTAGCTGGGCATGGTGGCATATGACTGTAATCTCAGCTACTCAGCAGCCTGAGGCAGGAGAATCACTTGAACCAGCGAGGCAGAGGTTGCTGTGAGCCAAGATTGTGCCATTGCACTCCAGCCTGGGCAACAGAGCAAGACTCTGCCTCAAAAAAAAAAAAAAGAAAGAAAATTAGAGGGTGAGGCCTGTTTATATCCCTAAATGACTGAACATATGATACAGTGACAAACTTTTTTTTTTTTTTTCAGAAAATTTATCTAAAATTCAAAATAGGGAATTTGGAACACAAAAATATGAACAATGGATTGTTACAGTTCAGAAAGCATGCATGGTGTTGCAGATGCCAGACAAAGAGGAAGAGAGCAGGATTTGTAAAGCCCTGTTTTTGTACACTTCACATTTGCGGGTATGTTCCTCCTTTTGAAAGTCGTATTCTGGTCACAGCACCTACTGGGAGTGGCACTGTGGAATCCAAGATGACATCAACTTCTCATCCTGTCCCCAAGAGCTCGATTAGGAACCTTTCCAGAAAGTTCTTAGGAAGCAAACTCCAAAAGTTGCCCCATTCAGCATCATCTCGGTTAGCCTTCTGAAATTTCACCCTGGAGGCAATAGGACTGAAACAAAGGCTTAGAATCTATGTCATGCCTCTAGCATTAACTGTCATGGTTCGAAAAAAATTGGGTGATGGTTAGAGAACATTATTCCAGAAACGTGACCAGTCCAGTGACAGCCATCTTTAAAGTTCAGCAAGGGGGTTCTGTTACCATGTTCTGAAGCATACATTTCTTCACCTTTGGTGATGCCCCATGCTCAGAAATTCAGGTTCTCTGGCTAACCAAGAAGTTAAGGAACTACAGTGACAGCCATCAGCTCTGCTTATCCAGACATTGAGAATATTTTAAAATGCATTCAGTCAGCATGCATTTGTAGAATTTTAATTAGTTTAGTGGAACAGTTAATGGAGGTGGTCAGGGCCATCATTTTGAAGGTGCAATGGCAATTTGGTGATGGCTTGAGATGTATATAGAAATCAAGTGAAATGTTGGAATTATGAGGCAGGTTGGTGTGGAAATTGATGTACTTTCATTATTTTTTTTTAATTTTGATATGTATTTTTCATGTAGTTTTTCTTAGGTAGAATTCAAGAATCCAAAGTGATTATAATTAATGTAACCAGCTAATTGAGTTTTTTTTAAACAGTATTTGGCTCAAATGTTTTGTTACAGAACTGTTAGAAGCCATTCATCTTTAAAAAAAACTAAGTTGGAATAGATTTGAAAAGTTTCCTTAAAACTAATTCTTTAAATACAATGAATTGAACTTAAGTACAGTGAATGTGGTAGACATTGGAAGCATATTGAGACAGTTTTTGCTTTCAACAGAAATATAATGATGCCCTCATTATTAGTGAGGACGCACGAATGAAGGACGCTCTGCATTACTTGAAAGACTTCTTCAGCAATGTCCGGGCAGCAGGATTCGATGAGACTGAACAAGATCTTACTCAGAGATTTGAAGGTGGGTGGTGGTTTCGGAGGAGGAAGCTGCTGGGGTCTGGTGACTGGATTGGCAATACAAACATGTATTATATTTAATATACATAAACTTGGGAATGCTTAGGGAGTTGTCCTGATGTAGGAAGGTGTAGATGGTAGGACTGTTTAGCTTCAGTGAAATCTAGTACCTATGGAAAGATTCTGTTGCTTATACTTTTCCCTATTTAGAAGAAGGAAAAAACAATGGGATTCGCAAAGGGTGTTTCCCATATGGTTCATAGACAGTAGCATTCTTTTGGTTTAACGTTCTTTTTTAGTAATTTTAAAAAATAAGAAAAAGTGTTTTAATGATATTAAGAAGACTATAATTTACATATACTTGAGTTTTTTATTTTTTTGGAGATGGACTCTTGCTCTGTTGCCCAGGGTTGAGTGCAGTGGCTCAATCATGGCTCACTGCAACCTCTGCTTCCCAGACGCAGGCAATTCTTGTGTCTCAGCCTCCCAAGTAGCCGGGACTGCAGGTGTGTGCCAGCACACCCGGCTAATTTTTGTATTTTTAGTAGAGACGGGGTTTTGCCATGTGGGCCAGATTGGCCTCTAACTCCTGACCTCAAGTGATCCACCTGCCTTGGCCTCCCAAAGTGCTGGGATTAATAGGCATGAGCCGCTGCACTTAGCCTACATATACTTTTATATGAAGAGAAACCCAAAATGGCACGTTATCTCACTGCCCGAATATGATTAAAAAAATAGATAGGAAACAAAAAAAAAGTTTTCCCTCTCCCTGTTTTGAATTCTTTCCCCAAAGGTAATTACTGCTAATAATTTTGGGTTTTCTTGGCCTATAAGTATTTATTCTCCATATGTGTAACCAGTGCTGTGCTGGTAAACATTTAACAACCCACTGGAGAAAAAATGTATGTATTTATTTATATATATGTGTGTGTGTGTGTGTGTGTGTGTGTGTGTGTGTGTGTGTACATAAGCTTATTATTTTATTGATATAGAAGATGTATACAGTGCACAATTTACAAATAACAAAAATATAGTATTCTTTATTGTAAATTCCACATAGCCAGTTGACTCTCATAGAATGCTTTTGGTGGTTTTTGCAGAATTTTTGTATCCATGGCCAACCAAGGGTTGCAACGACAAAGAAGTATAGTTCTTTTTTTTTTTTTTTTTTTGAGACGGCCTTGCTCTGTTGCCCAGGCTAGAGTACAGTGGCATGATCTCAGCTCACTGCAATCTCAGCTCACTGCCTCCTGGATTCAAGTGATTCTCCTGTCTCAGTCTCCTGAGTAGCTGGGATGACAGGTGCCCGCTGCTGCGCCCAGCTGAGTTTTGTATTTTTAGTAGGGACTGGGTTTCATCATCTTGGCAGGCTAGTTTCAAACTCCTGACCTCGTGATCTACCCGCCTCAGCCTCCCAAAGTGCAGGGATTACAGATGTGAGCCACTCTACCCAGCCAGAAGTATGATTCTTTCTGATATGGTTGTTTGTACATATTTTCATTAATGCTAGAAGATGAAAATGAAAAAACAAAGGCGTATGTTGGAATTTAACCCGTTTGCCAATGATGCAAGTAATTTTTTGCTGAATTGTATAATAGTTTTTTAAAAACTGAGAGAGTATTTCCTGAGTATTTTGTGCTATTCACAATGTAATAGCTAAATTTAATCTGCATTATTTTTTGATTATGTTCCTAAGTCTAGACTGTAACTGTGACACTTTGGGAGGCTGAGGTGGGTGGATTGCTTGAGCTCAGGAGCTGGAGATCAGTTTGGGCAGCATGGCAAAACCCCATCTCTACAAAAAATACAAAAACTAGCTGAGCGTAGTGGTATGCTCCTGTGGTCCCAGCTACTTAGGAGGTTGAGGTGGGAGGATCACCTGAGCCTAGGAAGCAGAGGTTGCAGTGAGCTGAGATCGCACCACTGCACTCCAGCGTGGGTGATAGAGTGAGTTGTTGTGTCAGTTAGTCAGTCAAGCACTGATTTTTGGTGTTTTCTTGATTGCCGTGGTATAACTGCTTCCACTATAGTGAATTTCAAGCTACCAACATGATGTCATTGGACTAGTGTTAAAAAGAGATGAGCAGCACATCATTTTATAGTATTTCTACCATACAAATACAATAGATGTAACTAACCTCAGAAGTGTAGATCACTGTAAAAAGTAATAAAATTTAACAATTGACTGGGCATGGTGGCTCACACCTGTAGTGCTAGCGCTTTGGTAGGCTGAGGTGGGTGGGTCATTTGAGGTCAGGAGTTCAAGACCAGCCTGGGAAACATGGTGAAACCCCATCTCTACTAAAAATACAAAAAATTAGCCAGGTGTGGTGTCACGTACCTGTAATCCCCAGTTACTTGGGAGGCTGAGGCAGGAGAATTGCTTGAACTCAGGAGGCAGAGGTTGCAGTGAGCCAAGATTGTGCCACTGCACTCCAGCCTGGGAGACAGGAGACTCCATCTCAAAAAAACAACAACAACAAAAAACAAACTACAACAATTGATTCCCATAGTCCTATAATCTGGTATAATCTGGCTGTAGCACACCCCTGCTTTGTAACTATACATGTATTTTTTTCTTTCTTTTTTTTTTTTTTTTTTTTGAGAGACAGAGTATCACTTTCTTAGGTTGGAGTGCAGTGGCAAGATCTTGGCTTCCTCCAACTTCTGCCTCCCAGGTTCAAGTGATTCTCCTGTCTCATCCTCCTGAGGAGTTGGGATTACAGGTGCCCGCCACCATGCCCGGCTCATTTTTGTATTTTAAGTAGAGATGGGGTTTCACCATGTTGACCAGGCTGGTCCTGAATCCCTGACCTCAGGTGATCCGTCTGCCTTGGCCTCCCAAAGTGCTGGGATTACAGGCGTGAGCCACTGCACCCAGCCTAACTATATATATTTTTGAAGATGGGAGCATACTGAACATACTGTCTTTGCCTTGATTTTTTTTAACATTAAAGTATTTTCGATATCATATATATCATTTACATAGCTCCCTTATTAATTTTAACAGCCACATTGTATTCACCTCAGATGCATAGCCCATGGTCTATTGAACTGTTTCCCTATTTGGGCACTTAGGTTTTCTGTTTTTCTTTTATATCCTACACAATGGTACAGTGAAATCCTTAGAGATCTCTTCCATAATTTTCTAAATATAACTGTGTGTCTCAAATTCTTAGATGTAGAATTATTGGATCAAAGGATGTGTGTGTATTATGTTTTGATAGATACTGCCAAATTGCCTCTTAAAAGGTTGTGCCAATTTGAATTAGTGGTTATTACTCATAAAATTCTGGTCAAAGATTTACAGATTAACTGAACGATAGCTAAAGGGCACAGTGTGTTCTAAAGTTTTAGAATTGATAAGCCATTTATAAAATGTTTCCCATTTGCAGAAAAGCTGCAGGAACTAGAAAGTGTTTCCAGGGATCCCAGCAATGAGAACCCTAAACTCGAAGACCTCTGCTTCATCTTACAAGAAGAGTACCACTTAAACCCAGAGACAATAACAATTCTCTTTGTGAAAACCAGAGCACTTGTGGATGTAAGCTTTCTTTCTCCTTGTAGATGACAAATGAACCCAGCACTATGCATTGCAAAGATTGGGCTGGGTATGGTGGCTCACGCCTGTCATAGCAGAAGTTTGGGAAGTCAAGGCAGGAGAATTGCTTGGGGCCAAGAGTTCAAGACCAGCTTGGGCAACATAGTGAGACCTCATTTCTTAAAAAAGAAGAATTAGTTAGGTGTGGTGGTGTGCACCTATATGTAGCTCCAGTTACTTGGGAAGCTAAAGGTGGAGGATTGCCTGAGGTTGCAGTGATTATGACAGTGTACTTCTGCACTTCAGCCTGAGCAACAGAGGTGGACCCTGTGTCTTTAAAAAAAAAAAAAAAAAGCCATTTTTCTCTTTATAATCAAACTCTGTGTATGTGTGGGTCTGTTTTGGGGTTCTCTGTTTGGTTCTGATTTTTTGTTTATCCTTACACGAATATTCTAATGCCTCATTGTCTTTTTTTTTTCTTCTTCATTTAGAGACATGGTCTCACTCTGTCACCTAGGCTGGAATGCAGTGGCGCAATCATGGCTCACTGCAGCCTCAACCTCTCAAACTCAAGCGATTCTCCCACATCAGCCCCCTCTCCCACCATGCCTGGGACTATAGACATGTGCCACCATGCCCAGCTAATTTATTTATTTTATTTTTGTAGAGATGGGGTCTTGCTATGTTGCCCAGACTGGTCTTGAATTCCTGGCCTCACATAATCCTCCCACCTTGGCCTCCCAAAGTTGTGGGACCTGGCTTCATGTTGTCACTGTGTTAAGCATTCTAATGATAAGTCTTGATACTTACAGAGCAAGCACGTCTTCCTTTTTTTACTTTAAATATTAGTCATTTTATGGGTAGGTAATGATACTATATTTTTAATTTGCATTTCATGAATGATGAATATGACTGAACATCTGTCTTACGCTTATCAGCTATCTGTATCTGCTTTGGTTAGGTGTCTGTTCAGATCTTTTGCCCATTTAAAAATTGGTTTATCATCTTACTGAGTTTTTGAGAATTCTTTTTATAGTCTGACAAAAGAAATCCTCTGTCAGAAATGTGATTTGCAAATATTTTCTTCTGGTCTGTGGCTTGTCTTTTATTCTCTTTACTGTCTTTTGCAGATTGAAAGTTTTAAGTTTTGACAAAGTCCAGTATATCAATTTTTTCTTTTATGGGTTTTTGCCTGTGATACTATCTCTAAAAATCTTTTGTTTACCTAAGGCTGCAAAGATTCTAACTATGTTATCATCTAGAAAGTTACAGTTTTACATTTTACATTTGGGTCTGCAGTCAATTTTAAATTAATTTTGTATAAGTTGTGAGGTACTGGTTGAAATGCTTTCTTTTTTTGCTTTTTCCTTTTTGTATGTGGACATCCAGTTGTTCCAGTTCTGTATGTGGACAAGACTATCCTTTATTCATTGAATTGCCTTTGTAACTTCTGAAAACATCAATTGACTCTATTTGCATAGATCTGTTTCTGGATTCCCTATTTTATTGATCCATGCATATATCTCTTCACCCATTCCATGCATTTTGATTACTGTAGCTTGATAGTAAGTCTTGAAATGGTGTGATGTGAGTCCTCTTAATTTTTTTTTTAAAGGTTGTTTTTAGCTACATTCCTTTGCCTTTCCATATACATTTTAGAGTCAGCTTGTCCACATCTATGAAAAGGTCTACTGGGATTTTATTGAATCTGAACATAAATTGAGGCCAGATGTGGTAGCTCAAATGCTTGTGATCCAAGCACTTTGGGAGGCCACCATGGGCGGATCACTTGAAGTCAGGCGTTTGAGACCAACCTGGCCAACATGGAACCAACATGAAACCCTGTCTCTAATAAAAATACAAAAATTAGCCTGGCGTGGTGGCTTGCCGCTGTAATCCCAGATATTTGGAAGGCTGAGGCAGGAGAATTGCTTGACCCTGGGAGGCGAAGGGTGTGGTGAGTTGAGATTGCACCACTGCACTCCAGCCTGGGTGATAGAGTGAGACTTGGTCTTGAAAAAATATTTTAAAAAAATACATAAAGATAAAACTGGGGAGAAATGACATCTTGACGATATTGAGTGTTCAAATCCATGACCATAGTTTATCTCTTTATTTACATATGGCTTCTATATTAGTTATATATTGCTGAGGAACAATTACCCCAAAACTTAGTGTCTAGAAACAACGAACATTCATTATCTAACAATATCTATGAGCCATGAATCTGGAAACAGTTTAACTGGGTGCTTCTGGCTGAAGATCTCTCACGAGGCTGCAGTGAAGGTGTTGGCCATGGCTTGACTCAAGGCTTGACTGGGGGAGGTTACTTCCAAACTCCTCTAATACCGCTGTTGGCGGACGGGCCTCTGAGTTCACTCATGTGGGCCTCTGCATAGGTCTACCTCACAGACAGGCAGTTGGCTTCCCCTAGAGTGAATGATCCCAGAGATTGAGAGAGGGTATCTAATTTGGAAGCCACAGTCATAACTTCATCTTGGAAATGATGCCACATTGCATCTGTTGTATTTTATTCATTAGAAGCAAGTCAGGAAGTCCCCTTCACACTCAGGGGAGGGGATTATGTGAGGATCTGAATACAGAAGGTGGAGATCATTAAGGGCTACCTTAGAGGTGAATGACCACATGTTCTTTGGTTTATCAGTGTTTTGTCATTTTCAGCAGATTCTGCACGTATTTTGTTAGACTTATACCTAGGTATTAATTTTTTGATGCTATTATAAATGGTACTTTAAAAGTTTTTTTTTTTTTTTTTTTTTTTTTTTTTTTTTGAGACAGGATCTCACTCAATGCTTAGGTTGGAGTATACTAGTGAGATCACAGCTCACTTGCAGCCTCAGCCTCCCTGGCTCAGGTGATTCTCCCGTCTCAGCTTCCCCAGTAGCTGGGACTGCAGGTGTACACCACCGCGCCCAGCTCTTACTTATTTATTTTTCAGACGGAGTCTTGCTCTGTCACCCAGGCTGGTGTGCAGTGGCATGACCTCAGCTCACTGCAACCTCCGCCTTCCGAGTTCAAGAGATTCTCTGGCCTCAGCTTCCTCAGTACCTGGGACAACAGGTGCATGCCACCATGCCCAGCTAATTTTTGTATTTTTAGTAGAGATGGGGTTTTGTTGTCTCTTGAACTCCTGGGCTCAAGTGCCTCTTCTGCTTCGGCCTCCCAAAATGCTGAGATTATAAGTATGAGCCACTGTGTCCAGCACTTAAAAACTTTTGAAATTCCAGTAGTTTGTTGCTAGTATGTAGAAGTCAATTGATTTATATATATTGATCTTATGTCCTACAGTCATGCCAAACTCACTTATTAATTCTACATAGCCACTATCTTGAACTTTGCTTTTTTCTCTTAAAAATGTCAGAGATTAAACCATATCAGGTCACAGAGATCCATGCCATTATAGTTAATTATTACATACAGTTCCATTCCAAAGTGCTTTTTTTCTCAGGTTTGTCAGTCGGAAAATTGCATGTATACTAACTTTAAGTTTTTTTCTTTTTGCATGTATTTCAATACTGAATTAATACAAATGATTTATAAGGAGTGTCCAACTGATAATTGCTTTTCATTTTCAGGCTTTAAAAAATTGGATTGAAGGAAATTCCAAACTCAGTTTTCTAAAACCTGGCATATTGACTGGACGTAGCAAAACAAATCAGAACACAGGTATTTATATATAGTGAATTAGATTTAGTGACTTATGTATTTAAGAGAAAAAGAGTGTGTGTGTGTGTGTGTGTGTGTGTGTGTATTTCAAATTCTGTTTTAATGCTTGTAACCAGAGAACCAAAAGCAGTAGGTGATTAAACATATATATGGGAGGCGAATGTTTATGTATATGTATCCACACATGCACACATACAGAGATTTCTTGGAAGGAGTTGCCTTACACAATTGGGCTTGCAAAGCAAGTCTGAAGTCTGTAGAGCAGGTAGTTAGGGAGGGACTATCAGGAACAAACTGGAAGCCCACAGGCATGAGCTGTTTGGAGTCTCTGAGCTGAGAAGGCCTAAGCTATCATTTAAAAGGCTTGCCTGATTAGACCAGGCCCACATATAATGAACTCTCTTTTGATTTGACTTAAAGTCAACTGATTAGGGATTTGAATCCTTTCGGTAAAATCTCTTTGGAGCAGTACCTTATGAATTACCGGGAACTGTTGTTTGGCCTAGCCAAGTTAATGCATCAAAAAGCCATCACAGTGCTCAAACGCCTAAAACCACTCCAGTCTCTTTCCTTGTAGATGTTGCCTCCTCTCATATGTCCTGCAGACAAAGCCAAGGTTGTTTTTTAAGTCCTGCTTGAGCATATTATTATCCTGCTCAAATTCTTAACCAGTAGATTAACTGGAAATAGAAATGTCTGTTTCTGTTTTATTGTTGCTCTTCAAGCAGTAGATATGCATAGCTTTTGTGTGTATTATATATTTTACAATTTTAAAAAGTCCAAGCAGACAATTCTGAAATCTAGCTAGAGTGGTCAAAGGATAAAAGTCTGCCTGTGTTATTATCTGGGAGGATCCTAGGTGGCCTGCCCTCATCCTGACCTTCTCACAGCTGTGCCCCCCACCCCTCAGTGACTGGCGGTGACAAGTCTTCCTACTTAGCATTGTTTATAATAAGCACCCTCCCATACCCACCCTGTCAGCCCTCAGTTACCACCCTCACACTTTCCCTTCATGTAATTTTTAAACTTCATAAATATGAAAAGTAGATTCAGATCTTAAAAAGTGGCTCAGCAAATGAAGTCTAACACCATATTCTCATGGTTGGGATTCAAAGTTCTCTGTGATCTGACTCCAGCATGAGTACCACTTGGTTTTCAAACTTTGTTATTTCCCCACAAATAAACACTCAGGAAATATTTTCTGATTGGTTTGTTGTTGGATTCATCCATTCATTCAACAACATTTATTTTATAACTTATGCTGTCTCAGGCTTTGTGCTTCTGCCACGTAGCCCTCCCCAACCTCCAAACACTGGTAGAGATAGCCTTCCTCCACATTCCCATAGCATCCTTGCTGTGCTCATCACACTCAATTATAGCTTCCTATTTATGTTTTTCTCCCACAAAATATGAGCTCCTTGTGGATAAAAATGGACTTTTTAATCATTATTTTTTACCTGACAAGCCATAATTGCTGAACATATGTTTGACTGAATAGATGAATAAATTAAGAAATTAATCACATGTGATGTCTGTTCTAGAGATGCTCATTGTTTAGTGGATGATGATGGTGAAAAGAAATGGTTAGCTGAGTGCGGTGGCTCATTCCTGTAATCCCAGCACTTTAGGAGGCTGAGGCAGGTGGATCGCCTGAGATCAGACATTAGAGACCAGCCTGGCCAACATAGTAAAACCCCATGTCTACTAAAAAGACAAAAAATTAGCTGGGTGTGGTGGCAGGTGCATGTAATCCCAGCTACTAGGGAGGCTGAGGCAGGAGAATCACTAGAACTCTTGAGGCGGAGAATGCAGCGAGCTGAAATCACGCCATTGCACTCCAGCCTGGGCAACAAGAGTGAAGCTCCATTTCAAAAAAAAAAAAAAAAAAAAGAAAAGAAAATGTTTTGACCTTAGCAAAATATATCTTAAGATTTAGGCTGGAAATATATTAGGAAAAAATGGGAACTTTTATTATTTTTTAATTTTTATTTTTGAGACAGAGTCTTGCCCTGTTTTCTAGGCCAGAGTGTAGTGGCACAAACAGCTCACTGCAACCTCCCAGGTTCAAGCGATTCTCGTGTCTTAGCCTTCCAAGTAGCTGGGATTACAGGTGCATGCCACCATGCCCAGCTAATTTTTGTATTTTTAGTAGAGACAGGATTTTGCCATGTTGGCCAGGCTGGACTTGAACTCCTGGCCTGAAGTGATCTGCCACCTCGGCCTCTCAAAATGCCGGGATTACAAGTGTGAACCACCCCGCCCAGCCATTGGAGCTTTTATAAATTCTGTTAACTCTGAGGTGGAGACCTCTGAAGTATTTTCTTCACCCACTTTATCAGTGTGACCTCTACAGCTTTTATCCAATGGGTTAAACTTGATTTACCAGTAATTAGATGATTTTAGCTGAATTTTCTCCTGGTCTGATCCTCTTTCTTTCACAGTTAAGCTAGAAAAATTGTGAACTTTTACAAAAAGCTTCAGGTAAACAAGCAAAAGTTGTTTGTTGAATTTGTATATCTCCAAATTTCCATTTCTTAATTTCCTATTTTGTGAAGAAGCAGGTTATCTAACCTCTTCATGGCTTACTATCTTCACCTGTCAAATGGAAAAATAATACACAGTCTTGCGGCAGAGTCTAGCTCAGAGTACCTAGCTGAGAGGGTTAATATCAGTAGCAAACTCTGACTCACTGCCTGCTTATGAATGACTCTTGAGCTAAGTAAGAATCATTTTTGTTTGAAAAAAAAATCAAAAGAATATTTCATGCCATGTGAAAGGTTTTTGAAATTCAAACTTCATTGTCTATGAAATACATTTTTGGGGGAACATAGTCATGACCATTCATGTATGGATAGTCTTGTGGGTGCTTTCACACTATAATGGCAATGTTGAGTAGTTACAACAGCATGGCCCACAAAGCCTGAAGTATTTACTATATACCCAGTTCTTGATGGAAAAAGTTTGCCAACTCCTGGTTTTGAACAATGCCTGGCATGTGCTGAGTGCTCAATATATGTTACATGTTAGCTATTATTCACATCCAGAACGTTTATGTAAAGGTCCACAATGTTCATAATTTGTTTGGTTTTAATTTTCCTGAGAATACATGGATTCAAAAAGATAGAAAGTACGTATCTTAAAAAAAAAGTATTCTGGATAAAGAAAGCTCAAAAGTAAAATCAAAATAATGTTTAGGGATTGATTTTTAAGCAACTTTCTGAATTTTCATGACTTTGAATGATAAATAATTAAAAAAACTGCAAGGGATCTTTTTTCACAAACTCCGAGCCTACTGCCAGCTAGGCAATGGCGCGTTACCTTCCCCTACCTGCCTGTGGTGGGTCTGTCCTGTGAACAGCGAGTGGAGAGCAGGTGATTCTACTAACAGATAAATGCAGATGTCTTCAGGATCCACAAAGTTTGAAGTGTGCATATTTTGGAGCCACCATTTTGGGTGTTTGCCATGATCACACAAACTGGGTGATTATCACATCTGAACTTCACACTGTATTCTGACAGTTTCAGTTTAGCCTCCACTGTCACAGGATATTAGAAGGCAGTATGTGGCTGTCTTAGTCAAGATCCTTTCTTTTCCCAGTTAACAGAAACCCACTTAGGGAAGTCTAAGCTGAAGGGGGTGTGGCTGCTACAAGTATAATTGGGTCTACCATAGAAGCCACATCCTGGAAGTGCAGTCAGGCTTCATGGACAATTGAACTGGGACTGGACAACTGTTGGAATCCTGCTCGTCTGTTTCATACTTTTCCCTTCACAGATTGCTCTCTCTGCTTCTGCATTCGTGACTGCCCCCCATCTTCCTGATTTACTACCTGTCTCCAAACCTCAATTTCCAAGAGGGAGAATTGAATTGGCCCACCAACATGGTTCAAATGCTTATTTCAGTGCAGTAGCTGCAGCCAGGAGCAGGCTGTGTATAAATCAGGATAATCTAATTGCTCTAACAGACAACCCCCACGATCTCAGGGGCAGGGGCAGGGGCAGGACAGAATAAAAGTTAACAGCTCACACTCACAGGTGTAGATAAGTAGGGATGGGGCTCTGCTCACTTACACTCCCGAGTGTAGATAGGTAGGGATGGGGGCCCTGCTCCATGTACTTCCACTTATTTTAGGGACCCAGGTTCCTTCCTTGGTATGGCTGTGTCATCACAGGGGTCTCCAAATCCTCCACTGTGACCTTATCTAGTCCATTGATGAGAAGAAACAAGAACATGGACAATTTTTAGGGGTCAGGTTTGGAGGAGACATACATGACCTCTGTCTACATGCCATTAATGACAATTTAGATTGAGAAGTATAATTCAGCCGTGTATGCCCAGCAGGAGAAAGAAACAGGATTAGTGAGCAGATAGCGTTGCCTCTTTCATAGAGAAACATAATACAACTGTATTATGGGTGGGTGTGGTAGAAAATGATTCTTAGAAAACAGTTTGTGTATGGGGAGGCAGACACCCCAACAGTGCACACTATTAGGGTCTTAAACTGACGGTCAAGGCCCAGCGGTGCTGATAGCTAGCCTGCCAGTTTACCTCACTTCTGGAACCTCCAGCTTCTCATTTGTGTCTTTTTTTTTTTTTTTTTTTTTTTTTTTGAGATAGGGTCTCACTCCGTTGCCCAGGCTGGAGTGCAGTAGTGCCGTCATGGCTCACTGCAGCTTCAACTTTCCTGGCTCAGCTGATTCTCTTACTTCGGCCTCCTGAGTAGCTGGGCCTACAGGCATGTGCCACAATGCCCAGCTAATTTTTAAATTTTTTGTAGAGATGAGTTATCCCTGTATTAACCAGGCTGACTTTGAAGTCCTAGACTCAAGTGATCCACCTGCTTTAGCCTCTGAAAGTATTATGATGATAGGCGTGAGCCACCCTACCTGGCACGGCCCTCATAGTTAAGGGGAATCATAACACCTGTTGACCTATAGGGCTTTATGATACTCTGGCGAGCGAGAAGATGTGAAAATGTTTTGTCAGCTGTAAATTATACACATGTAAAGGTGTTACAATAGGCTGTTGATCTTTCTGCAAAAAAGTCTATTTCTTGGAAAATATGGCTAAAGCCATACTGAGATACATATAGAGCTGGGATTTGAACTCAGTCTTGTGGCAGAGTCTAAGCTGTTAGATGCCACCCCAAATGTCCTCTCTGAAACAGGCATAGGAACAGACCCCACTGCTTAGGTGTGTTGTGAGATCATGGATATAAAGTACTAATGACAGTACTTGGCATGTAATAAGCATTCCGTAATTAGTAGCTGTTTTTTCAAGGGGAAAGTTCCCTCTTTGGTGAGTTGTATAATGCCCTCTTACTTTGACATAGGAATGACTCTGCCAGCACAGAAGTGTATATTGGATTCATTTAAAGCCCATGGAGATCACAATATTCTGATTGCCACCTCAGTTGCTGATGAAGGCATTGACATTGCTCAGTGCAATCTTGTCATCCTGTATGAGTATGTGGGTAATGTCATCAAAATGATCCAAACTAGAGGTAAGAGAAGCTTTGAGGCCATTCCTATGTGGCTTCTGTTTGGACTTATTTATAAGTGTATCTGTCATTCTGGCCTTTACCAAGCTATGGTTGAGCATGTGACCAGTGGCACAGTGTGCTTTGGTATCATTGACCCTCAAGGTGGCTACAGTTTTGTTCACTAACATAAACCCTACTTTGCTTCTTATTTACAATGATACTGCTAACTTGCCTGGCCTTGACTGATATATTTATGGAAGAATAATTTCAACTTGGATCGAAGCTTTGCCAGTCAAGATGTAGACCTTTCATGGTGGTGCTGGTGGGCTCGTGGGCTCCCTGTATTCAAGAAGGGATGCTCCAGAGTTCTTCTGCCCCACCTGGACTAGACTGGTCTCCTAATTAGTCTTCTCTCCTTTTTCCTTTTCTTTTTCCAATTTCCATAAGAACAACTACCATATTACTTTTCCTGAAAAACAGCTCTGATCATGTCACTTCCTTGTATTGAAATGCCAGTGGTTCCCCAATTTACTTGATGCTAAAGAGTTTCCAAAATCCAGCACCCATTTCTTTCCAACTTTACCTCCCGTTCTTCCTTTCTGCTCATTATCCGCTTCTGCCAACCTGACTTCCTCAATTTATTGCTTGTTGAAGGAACTGCTACTCTTCATTTTACCTCTTCCTCTGCCTCCATATCGCTTGACCCAGCTGGCAGTTATCTCTCTTTTGAATATAGAAAGCCTATAACCCTTTATCCTTGTAATAGCACTTATAATTTTCCATGTATGTTTTGCTGATTCCGAACAGATCTTATTTCCCCATTGTCTAGCAGGCTCTTGAAGGAGGGTCTGCTTATTACTCATCTCAGAGCCATCACAGTGTTATACTGGGGGGTCATGTAGGTATCTTTAAAGCAGTGTTTCTGACAGTATGGCTGTCTAATCACTCTGCATTGTTGAGACCCTGAGAAAACCAGCCTAAGGTGGGCTCCTAGTTTTTCCACATACCTAACATGCAGGTGCACACTTGCATTTGAGTCTACTCTTTTTTTTTTTTTTTGAGATGGGTCTCCCTCTGTCATTCGGGCTGAGTGCAGTGGCATAATCCTAGCTTACTGCAGCTTTGCACTCCTGGACTCGAGCAATCCTCCTGCCTCATGAGTTTACTCTTTAACAACTCAGCTTTCCTGAGAAGTGGGATTCAGTGAACCAAAGTTAATTTTAGGAGTACCTCTATCTATTTGTTTACCTATTTTCAGATTATATCAGAACTTTTAAAGTCATAAACACCAACTAAAATATTTATTTTCTGATAGGCAGAGGAAGAGCAAGAGGTAGCAAGTGCTTCCTTCTCACTAGTAGTGCTGCTGTAATTGAAAAAGAGAACATAAACATGTACAAAGAAAAAATGATGAATGACTCCATTTTATGCCTTCAGAAATGGGATGAAGCAGTATTTAAGGAAAAGGTAAGTCTGTGTTATTCTTTCAGCATCTGACCACAAATAGCTATCAAGGAGTGTGAGCATGGTTGGTACCTTTTATCATATTGCTTAGGGTGTTATAGTAGAACAAAAAGTTTCTACTTAGTTTTGTCCTCTAGTGAATATCAAATTTATTCTGTTTTTAAGTGCCAGTGAGGTTAAATTATATTAATAGTGCTAATATCTGGAGTTATGTTTTCAGATCTAAAAGGCACATTGAGCTGGGATTTCTCTAGTTGACAGTTGATCTCAAGGACTACATCCTAATACTGGAAGAAACAGCTCTTTTTCGTCTCTTCCTTAAATCTCTCTCTCCAGAGTTTGGGGTTTGGGTTTGAGCATCCTGGTGCCTGTATATGGGTTTTAATGGAAGGAAGGAACTCTGCAGAAGAGAGAGCAAAAGCTTGGGGCTGTTTAGGGCAATATGCAAGAACAGGAAAGGGAGACGGATGAGCAGAGGATACCAGGAGACTGCTTTCTTCCCCAGCTCCCTGGCTGCGCCGTCCATTGTCTGCGTGTGGTCTGCGGTCACTAGAGCACTCCCCACCCCCCATCCTGGAATTCTCTGGTCACTCTGCAGCCATCTTAACATGTAGATGTTGGACACTTCAGGATAGACACTTCGGGATCTGATGTTTCATTCTGGAGGAATAAGGGATGAAGGGTATGACAGTTGTGGTTGTGAAGGTTTATTTGAAATCAAAATGAGGAAGCTGCCTTTCTTTCCTCATGGAGCAGAGAACAAAGATGGGGTGAAAGAAAGTTCATTTTGAACAAAGAACTTCTAACATGTATACCCATAACTACACATAATTGAGATAGTTTTGCTTTTCTCCACCTCAGCGTGTGGAGCTAGGCTTCTTTTTTAGCCACAGGTTGAATGGGTGGGGGTCATTATGCCATAGACTTAACTTATGACTGGTTGAGCCTCTGTACCCAGTTATTGATTTTTACTTAGATTTAAGTATAGCAGTAATAGTTTTAACTTGTTAGGATTTATATCCATTGTCTAGAGTGACATTTAAAATATTTGAGATTATTAGTATTTAATTGAATTTCTGTATTATAATTGAATACCATTATAAGTGAATTTTTTAAAAAGTTGGATGCCTGAAAGGCAAAGTTATATTTTTACCTTCTTTCTTGCTGACCTTTATTCTGCCTTAAGTAGTGATTAGAACCATATATGAAAAAAGAAATAAAGAAAATTTCTCCTAGGAAAATGTGTATCATATAACCCAGGGATTTTAATTCTAGAAATTTATCCAAAAGAAATAATGGGATAAATATATATAATGTAACAATTTTACAACAGCAAAAAATTGGATTTAAAAATAGGAGGCCTGAACACTCTTTATTTTTACAAAAACAATGAAGATAATTTCAGGTGGGGTGGGGCCAAGAAGTGGGGAAGGGGAAATTATATTTGGTTTTTACCTTTTAAAAAATTTATTTCTTATTTATATTTTTGAGTCAGGGTCTCACTTCGTCACCCAGGCTGGAGTGCAGTGGCACAATCTTGGCTCACTGTACTCAGCCTCCCAAGTAGCTAGGACTACAGGTATGTGCCACCACGCACCACTAATTTTCGTATTTTTAGTAGAGATGGGGTTTTGCTATGTTACCCAGGCTGGTCTTGAACTCTGTCCTCAAGTGATATGCCCGTCTCAGCCTCCCAAAGTGCTGGGATTACAGGCTGGGATTACAGGTGTGAGCTGTGGTGCCCACCCAGTATATTTGTTTTTTTAAATCAAAACATTCTAGGTCTAGCTGGGCATGATGGCTCCGACCATAGCCCCAGCTACGTGGGAGGATAATTTAAGCCCAAGAGTTCAAGTCCAGCCAGGGCAACATAGTGAGAATCTGTCTCAAAAAAAAAAAAAAAAAAAAAAAAACCAGGAAGCCAGGCACAGTGGCTTACACCTGTAATCCCAGCACTTTGGGAGGCTGAGGTGGGTGGATAACCTGAAGTAAGAAGCTCAAGACCAGCCTGCCCAACATGGTGAAACCCTATCTTTACTAAAAATACAAAAATTAGCTGGATGTGGTGGCACCTGCCTGTAATCCCAGTTACTTGGAGGCTAAGGCAGGAGAATCACTTGAACTCAGGAGGCGGAGGTTGCAGTGAGCTGAGACTGTGACACTGCACTCCAGCCTGGGTGACAGTGTGAGACTCTGTCTCAAAAAAAAAAAAAAAAAAAACAAAAAAAAACAAAAAAAAACCTCTAAATTTTTTTATGTAAAGCAAATTTGAATTTGAAGTGGTATGGAGATCAGTAAGTTCTCTATGTATGATCAATAATAAATTAACAGATATAATTGGGAGGAGATTTCCATTCACAGTGACAATAATAACTGCAGTTCACGCATGTAGCACACTGACTCTCCAGTCTCTGCAAACGCTTTCCTTACATCGACAGGCTTTATGGCAATCCATACAGTAGTGCCTCCTATGACATTTTATAGGCAGGAAACTGAGATTTGAATAGCTTCAGTGCCAGTAGATCACACAGCTAGTTCATGGTGGAGTTGGTAGAGCCCATCTGTTTAACCATTACATCTAACAGCCTAATCAGAAAAGTTTGAAGCAGAAATGAGGACAAATACAAAAATTTTACTGGGAGATGTAGAAGTATATTAAGACAAAAGAAAAGAAATGCCATGCTCTTGAATGGCATGAATATTTTAAACATGTGCATTCACCCCAAATTAGCTTATTCACTTACCACAACCCATACTGAAAGCACAAGTGATACTCTTAACTTGATAAAATGTTTCCAGAGTTTATATAAAATAATAAATAGACAAAAATAGCTATGATATTTCTCGAAAAATAAAAATGGGGGTGGCTAGTAGCTTAGTATTGATAAGGCAATCCCTAATGAATGGAGATTGGCTTATCAATACAAAACTACAAGCCACCCCATTAACATTTTCGTGGCTCTTAGCATAAGACTAGCCTAACAGACAGAGGCAACGCTGGTGGGCATTTGCCCTGTGCCGGGCAGGCCTGAGCAGTCATAAACTCATGTTATCTCCTGACAGTCTATGAAGCAGATGCTATTATACCATTTTGTATATAAAGAAACAGAGGCACTTGCCCAAAATCATAGTGCTAAGTGACAGGGACACTCTTTGCACCTAGGCTGTCTGGCCCCATCTGGGACACTTGAAAGCATGATCTCATGGGGAGAGGCACCACCATAAACCAGTGGGACGGACAGAATCTTCCATAGAAGACATGGAGGAAATCAGCGTGTTTTTTCTTCCTTCATGATGTTTCAGGGTTCTTTTTATCATTTCCCCTGTTTATAAAGTTTCCTTTAACAATTCTTTTAGGGTAAGTCTGCTGATGACAAATTCTTAGTGTTCCTTCATCTGAGAATGTCTTCATTTCTCCTTTATTTTTGAAGGTGGCATTTTGCTGAGTCTAGGGTTCTGGGGTGACTGTTCTTTTCTTTTGGCATCTAAAAAATATTGTACAACTTCCAGGTGGCCTCCATTGTTTCTGATCACAAATCCCTGTTATTCAGACTGATTTCCCACTGTGGGTAAGGTGTCATTTTTTTTTTCCTGGCTGTTTTCAAGATTTTCCTCTTCAGTTTTCATAAGTTTAATTATAATCTCAGTGATTTTTGGAGAGGTTATCCTCTTTGGAGCTTGTTCAGCTTCTTGAATCTTGGTTGATGTAGCTTGTTAAATTTGGGTTATGTTTGGCTGTTACTTCTTTGAATACCTTTTAAGCCCTGCTCTCTCTTCTCTCCTTGTAGAACTCCAGTGCCATGACACATGTTTTGCAGTCCTGTGGGTCCTTGAGACTCTGCTTTTTTTTTTTTTTCCGATGTATTTTTGTTGTTGTTCAGATTGGGTGGTTTCTGTTGTTCTTTCAGTTCACGGACTCTTTTCTTTGTCCCTTCCATTCTATGGAAAGCCCATCCATTGAACTTTTTATTTGGTTATCATATCTTTCTGTTCTAAACTTTCTGTCTTTCATTTCATTGCTTGAGCCTATATGTTTTCTTTTTATGTTTCAAAAGTGTTTGTAATTGCCCATCAAAGCATCTTTATCAGGTGCTTTGAAATCTTTCTCATCTCAGTGTTGGCATCTATTGATTGTCTTTTTTTTTCTTTTTTTTCTTTTCTTTTTTTTTTTTTTTTGAGACGGAGTTTTGCTCTTGTTACCCAGGCTGGAGTGCAATGGCGCGATCTCGGCTCACCGCAACCTCCGTCTCCTGGGTTCAGGCAATTCTCCTGCCTCAGCCTCCTGAGTAGCTGGGATTACAGGCACGCGCCACCATGCCCAGCTAATTTTTTGTATTTTTAGTAGAGACGGGGTTTCACCATGTTGACCAGGATGGTCTCGATCTCTTGACCTCGTGATCCACCCGCCTCGGCCTCCCAAAGTGCTGGGATTACAGGCTTGAGCCACCGCGCCTGGCCCGATTGTCTTTTTTTTTCATTCAGTTTCAGATCTTTCTGTTTATTAGTATGAAGAGTTTTATATCATGTCCATGGTTCTAAGTTGGACCATATTCTTAGCCAAGGCCTAGATTTTGAATTAGAATACAATTGTTCTATACATATACAACAACATTCCCTGTTGCTGAAGGTGAGAGAGAAAAATATTTTAGATGTTGGGGGCTGTGTTAGTCTGTTTTCATGCTGCTGATAAAGACATACCTGAGATTAGGAGGGGAAAAAGAGAGGTTTAATTGGGCTTACAGTTCCACATGGCTGGGGAGGCCTCAGAATCATGGTGGGAGTCTAAAGGCACTTCGTATGTGGCAGTGGCAAGAGAAAATGCGGAGGAAGAACAAAAGCAGAAACCCCTGATAAACCCATCAGATCTTGTGAGACTTATTCACTATCAGAATAGCATAGGGAAGACTGGCCCCCATGATTAAATTATCTCCCCCAGGATAAATTATCTCCCACAACATGTAGGAATTCTGGAAGATACAATTCAAGTTAAGATTTGGGTAAGGACACAGTCAAACTGTATCAGGGGCTCTTCTGCCTGCTGGATCACTCATTGCGTTTGTGCCTGAAAATGGATATAATTACTCCTGAAACAGCACATATTGTATATCTGGTACAGGTTTTGGTTTTTCAAGTTTTGCTTAGTCTGTGGACATCTTTAATGATTTTATGAGCATTTTTGATGAAGAAATTGAAAGGCCACAATTAAGCATTGATTAATATTAAGTTAGGAAAAGCAATAAAATCTGCAACTTTACAAAGTCAGGTACCATATGTTCATGGAAGTTGTATGTGAATGATTGTATATGTGTGTACATGTATATGTATGTATATATCTCTGCCTATTTCTATACATTTAATACTCAAATTACATTTGAGTTCTTTCTTTTTGCATTAGATTCTGCATATACAGATTGATGAAAAATTGATCAGAGATAGTCAAGAAAAAACAAAACCTGTACCTGATAAGGAAAATAAAAAGCTGCTTTGCAGAAAGTGCAAAGCCTTCGCATGTTACACAGCTGACATAAGAGTGATAGAGGTAAGCTGCCTTTTTATAAAGAATACCTGGTTATGTTTTAGCACTAGCTAAAGCTTACTGTCTGTTGATGAAATATTTATAGTGAAACTACTATTTCCATTGTTATTATGGCCATGATCTATGTATTTTTTAAAAAGTTAAGAAGTGAAAAAGAAATCTTAAATGTTCAATAATAAATCGTTTTTGGCCAGGCATGGTGGCTCACACCAGTAATCCCAGTACTTTGGGAGGCCGAGGTGGGAAGATCGCTTGAGTCCAGGAGTTCAAGTGCCAGCCTGGGCCACATAGACCCCATCTCTAAAAAAAAATTAGTTGGGCTTGGTAGCATGCGTCTGTAGTTCCAGCTGCTCAGGAGACTGAGGTGAACTGATTGTTTGAGCCTGGGAGATCAAGGCTGCAGTGAGCTGTGACTGCACCACTGCACTCTAGCCTGGACAACAGCGGTAAGACCCTGGCTCAAAAAAAGAAAAAAATAGTTTAAAAAAAATGTCGTACAGCCACTTACTTAAATATCATACAGCCATTAAAAACAATGGTTAGGTTGGGCGTGGTGGCTCACACCTATAATCCTAGCACCTTGAAAGGCTGAGGCAGGCAGATCACCTAAGGTCCAGCCTGGCCAACATGGCAAAAGTCCGCTTCTACTAAAAATACAAAAATTAGCCGGACATGGTGGTGGGTGCCTCTAATCCCAGCTACTCGGGAGGCTGAAGCAGGAGAATCACTTGAATCCAGGAGGCAGAGGTTGCAGTGAGCTGAGATTGCACCACTGCACTCCAGCCTGGGTGACAGAGCAAGATTGTCTCAGGAAAAAAACAAAAAAGGTCATGCTAAATCCTGGATTAGATCCTGGAACAGATAAAAGATACTAGTAAAGAAAGAGTGGTAAAATCTGTAGTTTAGATAATAGTAATGTACTGACGTTAATTTCTTGGTTTTTGACAAATGTACTGTGTTATATCAGATAGTAGCACTTGGAGAAACTGGGTAAAGGTATGCAGAAATTTTCTGGGGTATCTTTGCAATTTTTCTTTAATCTAAAATCATTCCAAAGTAAAGTTTATTTTTAAAAAATGACTATGAAGTTCAGTATAAAAGCTGCTTACAAACTAATGGTGATTTGGAAAAAATAACAAGAACTCAAAATTGTAAAGATGCTACTTTATAGCTGTGTGAAACAATAGCAGCAAATACCGCCATTGCCACTATCAAAAGAAAAAGTCAAACAAAAAACTTATCTTTCTACAGAAAAACAAAGAGCAGGGGAACTATATCAAAATGTATTAATATTTTAGTGGTGAGATTCCATGATTTTTTTCTCTTTTCCTTCTATTTTATGTTTTTCAAACATTCCCTTTGGACTATGGATCACCTTTATAATGAAAACAAAATACCTCCTTATTTGTAAAACATGATATCTGCAGGTTAGCCTTCTATTGCAGCCTTATGTTTTTTTCTTAAAACTTTCAGAGAAAGGGTTAGAAAGATCTTCAAAGAGAAAGGTAGGGTATAACTCTCTTGCATGGAGGGCACGGTGGAGGGGCCGGGCTGGCTTACATGAGGAGTTATTACTTCAGGGTGTTCCTCTTCAGAAAGCAGAAATCTCTCATCAGCCCAGCTCTTTGGACAAGAAGCATATTAGGGGTCATATTCCTAAGTTCCCTTGCTTTTCTGAGTCTACTTCTTTATCTGCAAAAGGTCCTTTCAGCTCCAATTTGGGTGATTATTCTATTAAAAATGACCCTGTTAGACCATGTTTTCCTGAGGGACTAGTATGTTGGATCTGCATTTGGTTTCTGAGCTGTTTACTCTAAAGTTGACTCTAGGTGAGGCCTGTGGACACATTAGTCCCTGACCTTCTTCATTTGTGTCTTGACCTTGGTTGTTTTTCCCTGTATCCTTTGGATTGTGTCTGCCAGGGTCACTGGTGTGGTGAACTTGAGCTTCACAGATTTTCAACAAACACTGCTTTTGTTTTTGAATAAAGAGCATCTACCTTTAGAAGTTGGGTTACCTGGAAACTTCTTAAATCCTCCTCTTCATGAGGTACCCGGTATCCTCACTTGCAACCCCACCCAGCCTGTAGAGTCAAGTCAGGTGCATGGATCCTCCTCTGGACTTAGGTGAATCTATATATTTTTTCCCTCCAATTGTAAAATAAGCGAGACCCACCTGTTCTTCATCTCAGATTATTGTGGAGTTCCTTTTTTTTTTTTTTCTTTTTTTAAATCACAGTTATGTACTGGTTCTAATGTTCTCTTTTGTGTGTTATTCCATCCCTTCCTCTGTAGGAATCCCATTACACTGTGCTTGGAGATGCGTTTAAGGAATGCTTTGTGAGTAGACCACATCCTAAACCAATACAGTTTTCAAATTTTTATAAAAGAGCGAAGATATTCTGTGCCCGACAGGACTGCAGCCATGACTGGGGAATCCATGTGAAGTACAAGACATTTGAGATTCCAGTTATAAAAATTGAAAGTTTTGTGGTGGAGGATATTGCAACTGGAGTTCAGACACTGTACTCAAAGTGGAAGGACTTTCATTTTGAGAAGATACCATTTGATGCAGCAGAAATGTCCAAATGATATCAGAGCCTCAATCTTCAGCTTCAGGGAATGAGTAACTCTGAGTGGAGAAGAAACCTAGTGGGTATAATCATGGATTGCTTGTACCACTGTGAGGGTTTCTTTTTTTAATATCATTAACAGCTTGTACTATATTATATATGCAGAGCACAAATGAATGAATCACAGCACTGAATATTTAGTAGGCCAACAGAGCTCATAGTACTTGGGAAAAATTAAAAAGCCTTATTTCTAGCCTTCTCTTTAGAGTCAGCTGCCAACAAACACACAGGGATCACTCTGTACATGTTGGGATAGATTAATGGAATGTTGGAAATTTTTCTATACCTCCCTTTCTTGTCTTAACTTACTGTAAACTGGCTTTTGCTCTTAACAATCTACTGAAATTGTTCTTTTGAAGGTTACCAGTGACTCTGGTTGCCAAATCCATTGGGCATTTCTTGACCTTCTTTCTATTTGACTTCTGTGCATTTGGCCCTGTTGAGTACTCTTCTTGAAATTCTCCCTTGGCTTCTCTTCTAGTTCTATTCTAGTCTTTTTTATTGAGTCCTCTTTGCTGATTCCTTAAGTGTGATAATTCCAAGGATTCAATATATGTATATATAGAAGTATATACTATACATATGTATATGTAACTATTATACATACAGGTATGTATATGTAATGGTTATATGTACTCATGTTCTCTGTGTAGCAACGTGTGGTATGGCTACACAGAGAATATGAGTACATAAAGCCATTTTTATGCTCATACTAAAAGCTGTCCACTGTAGAGCAGCTGTGTGTAGCAATATGTGTCCATTCTACAGTGGACAGCTTTTAGCAGTGAGCATAAAAATGGTAAAATACTTCTTAGAAACTTGCCAAATACATTTTGTCCTATTAATGTGTTCCCTTCACATGTGCCATTGTTCTCTTTGACCATTTTCCTTTAATGGCTGACGTTCAACTGAATGTCTGTTCTCAGGTCCCTTGGATGTTACTGATGAGGCAGTTTGTCCTTTCTACTTGAAAAATTAGAATATGTATTCAAATGGCATTCATGTGTCACTTAGCAAGGTTTGCTGATGCTTCAAAGAGCTTAGTTTGCAGTTTTCTAGACATGGAAATAAGTGCCTGAGTTCCCTGGATATCAACGGGATGATGTGTTACAGCCGCCTCCCTGTCCGTGCAGTCGGTGACCAGTGGTGCCAGCGGGGAGCCAGAGAAACCTGCCAGTTATGTAACTTTTCTTTGGCTTTTCTTCATCTGTAAAACAAGGATAATACTGAACTGAAAGGGTTAGTAGAGAGTTTTTAATTTAAAGAATGTGTGAAAAGTACATGACACAGTAGTTGCTTGGTAAGTTACTAGTAGTAGTTGTCTTAGTAAGACCCAATACAAATGGATTATTTAAAACAGGTTTATGAGCTTTTTAATTTTTCATTTGTTTTTTATTAAGAGTGTCTTTTGTTGTGCAGTTGGTTTTTATTGATCGCTATTTGATATGGTTTGGCTCTGTGTCCCACCCAAATCTCATCTTGAATTGTAATCCCCATGTATCAAGGGAAGGACCTGATGGGAGGTGATTGGATCATGGGGGCAGTTGTCCCCATGCTGTTCTTGGGATAGTGAGTTCTGAGGAGATCTGATGGCTTTATAAGGGTTTGACAATTCCTCCTTTACACACACACTCATCTGCTGCCATGTAAGACATGCCTGCTTCCCCTTCTGCCATGATTATGTTTCCTGAGGCCTCCCCAGCCATGTGGAACTGTAAGTCTATTAAACTTCTTTTCTTTATATTCAGTCTCAGCTAGTTCTTTGTAGCAGTGTGAAAACGGACTAATACACTATCATTTAAGAACTCCAATATGATGTGTAAAACATCTACTAGAAATAAATTTCATAAGTTTTTTTTTTTTTTTGAACTGGAGTCTTTGTTCTGTTGCCTAGGTTGGAGTATAATGGCGCGATCTTGGCTTACTGCAACCTCTGCCTTCTGGGTTTAGGTGATTCTCCTGCCTCAGCCTCCCAAGTAGCTGGGAGGCTACTTGGCACCCTCCACCACACCTGACTAATTTTTTGTACTTTTCATAGAGTCAGGGTTTCAGCATGTTGGTCAGGCTGGTCTTGAGCACCTGACCTCAGATGACCCACCTGCCTCAGCTTCCCACAGTGCTGGGATAACAGGCATGAGCCACCGTGCCCAGCCAAGAAAAGTTCTTTTAAGTATGTAAATGATTCAATTTGGATTCAGTCACAGGCAGACTGAAGTGAAATAAGGAAAACGTAGCATTTCCTTGTTTGACATTTAATGGAATAATGCCATTGCCAGGTATGGACTTGAACAAAGTAGGCATTTGGTTAATATGTACTGAATCAAAGAAATGAGTAGGTAGGCTTTTAGGAATTGCAATCTCTTGACTGACTCCTAAATGCTGGTAATTTATTTCTATACTGAAGGCCACATTTTAAAACCAACTGGGGAGTCTTTTTCATGGACACATGCCCAGCCCCATTACTGCATCCTGGCAGGGTGTCCAGCCATGTACATGTTTTGAAGTTCCTGTGGTTCAGACACAACCTGTTATACAGTCACCACCTTATTATCTCTGTGGTCCTGGCCTGTGCTGATGCTGTGATATTTTCATCCTGAAATGAAGAGGCAGTCATCTCAACACCAGGTCAGTAAACTGATTCCTGTCCTTCAAATTGATTCATTGTTATTTGAATTTCAAACAACAAACCAACCATAGCTCAGTGTTTCTCAAGAGTATCCTGTGGAGCATAGTGTGTGAGACACCCAGAAGAAAGCACTCTGTGGTCAGATGGGTTTCTGTGCCATTTGCTGCCACCTTCCCTGCAAACAGTGATTTACAGCACACGTTGTCCTTGTGTCTGTTCTGCAGTGATAAAACCCGTTTAACTCAGTGGTTCCCAAATGTACTGACCCTGGGTCTGTTTTTCTCAGGGAACACTGTTAACATCCTGTAGAAGCACAGGAGCAGGTATCCAGCCTGCATACGAGAAGACAACTAGAACCAAATTTGAGGAGCATGCCTGGAACTCTCTTTCATTATACCATAAAATAAAACTACAAATTTCATTCAACAAATTTGTATTTAATATGTAGGATTCACTCTTGGGATGCCAACTTTTAAAACTTAAGAATATCAGCTATCGTTTATATAATCTTTGTTCATGATAATTATGCTGTCTGGGTGAAAAGAAACTGGCTGGGTATTATATTCCACTTGTGTTCATGGCATTTAATAATGTCCTAAGAAGGCAGCCAGTAGAACCTTGGTTACTGTTTTTCAAAAGTGGCTCTGCATTGCTCCCACATAACCCGGTGCATTACTCCACAGTCCTAATAGAGCCCTGAAAGGGAAACTGCCAGAAATAAGGTTCTTCATTTAAGTGACTAAAAACTCCCCAATATTTTTTCCCTAGGGAATAACTGGGAGACAAATCTCTAAGATCACATACTATTAATGGTTACCCCAGAACCTGGCCATATCCCCTGGCATATGAAAGAGCCCAGGAGAAGAGGCCACTCTACTGCAGAGGCCAACAGAAGGTATGATTGGCAGAGGGATGGGGGGTGGTTGGAGGGGCAAATGTAAGGGAACTTGACTTTGAGTCACAAGATCCAATCAAGTCCACAGTCACGGCCACCACTGTTCCTCAAGTTCTATCAGCCAGCTATTTTTTTTTTTTTTTTCTGCTTAAGCCAATTTGAGTTGTGCTTCTACCATAGCTAAGAGTCATGCCTAATATATCTTTCCCCTAGATTACTCTCCATGTACCATAAAAATCTAGTGTGTAAATACACATGAAGGGCATCCCTCTTCCTTATTTGCTACATTAAAAATATTAACTGTTAGTTTGCTGTGGATGCCAGGTATGCCTTTTTCCCTAGGAAGGATCAAGCAGTAATGAATTTGGAAAACTGTAAGAACCAAGATGGGAATATTCATTCCCAAAGAATATGGGAGGGAGAAGAATATTTTTAATTTGAATAGTAAGATGGTTTTTCCCTTAAGGAAAAACCAAGTTGGTTTATTTAGCCTTGTTAGTGGGCAAGGTTGAGACACTGGCCAAGGTGGGGGTATGTGTGTGTCTGTCTCTCTGTTACCCAGGCTGGAGTACAGTGCAGTGATCATGGCCTTGACCTCCCAGGCTCAAATGATCTTCCTACCTCAGCCTTCTGAACAGCTGGGACCACAGGTATATACCATCACACCTGGCTAATTTTTTTTTTCTTCTTCTTTTGGTAGAGTGTTGCCCAGGCTGGTCTCAAACATCTGGGCTCAAGTAACCCTCCAGCCTCGGCCTCCCATAATGTTGGGATTATAGCCACTGTGCCTGGCCTAGATACTTTTACTGAAAAGGACAGAGGGTGTATTTGGAGTTAAGGGACCCCCATTCCGTTAGTCTAGCCACAATAATCTGTTTCCTCATAACCATCGTCTTTGCTTGGGCTGCTGTAACTAAATATGGTGAACTCTGTGGCTTATAAACAAATTTCTCACAGTTCTGGCTGCAAAGTCTAGGATCAAGGCACTGGCAGATTCAGTATCTGGTGAGAACCCACTTTCTAGTTCACAGATGGTGCCTTCTTGCTGTGTTCTCCCAGGGTAGATGAGGGGGTGTCTCTTGAGACTCTTTTAAAAGGCACTAGCTCCATCCAGAGGGCCCAGCTTAGCTTCTATTACCAAAGGCCCCACTTCTATTACCATCACCTGGGAGGTTAAGTTTTCACCATATGAATTTTGGGGAGGATATGAACATTCAGACTATAGGAGCCACTGAATGTGGGGAGCTGGATAGCTCCCCAGCTGCTCAGTAATGGGGAGCAAGACGGTGGAGGTCTGTTTTCTCAGCCATCCTTAGTGTTTTTATTCTAGGACTGATCCTAATTTGAGGCTCACAGGCTTTTTGTGCAATGGAGTTCTTCTTTTTTTGAGACAGTTTCACTCTTGTAGCCCAGGCTGGAGTACAATGGCACGATCTCGGCTGACTGTAGCCTCTGCCTCAGCCTCCCATGTAGCTAGGATTAGAGGTCCCCATCATCACCCCTGGCTAATTTTTGTATTTGTAGTAGAGATTGGGTTTCATCATGTTGGCCAGGCTGGTCTTGGAACTTGTGACCTCAGGCGATCTGTCTACCTTGCAACCCAAAAAGTGCTGGGATTACAGGTGTGAGCCACCGCACCTGGCTGTTGTAATTTTTTTTTTTAATGAACATAAATTAGATCCCCAGGAGCACAAATAGAGGGATGCTAAATAACCCATGTTGATTCCTCATCTGTTGAGAAGTAGAAAGAGGATTAGATCCCAGCTGTTCTGATGACCAGGCCACATTAGAAATTCATTAGAAGGATCCCGCCCTCCTATACTTGGACATCACAGCTTCTGCTGGTTCTTGGGCACTCAGACTTAGACCAGCATTCCCCATGCCCCTCCCCAGGTTTTTAGGCATTTGGACTTGAACTAAGTTATAATACCACCAGCTTTCTTGGGTCTCCATGAGAGTGCGACCCTGATCCAATATAATTAGTGTTGCTATAAGAAGAGACATGAGACCTCATTTTCTCTCTCCCCCAACCAGACACACATCAAGGAAATGCCCTGTGAGAACAAGCAAAAACATGGCCATCTGTAAGCAAGGAAGAAGAGTGTCCTCACCAGAAAATGAAGTGGCTAGAACTTTATCTCAGAATTCCAGCCTCCAGAACTGTAAGAAAATACATTTCTGGGCCGGGCGTGGTGGCTCACGCCTGTAATCCCAGCACTTTGGGAGGCCGAGGCGGGTGGATCACGAGGTCAAGAGATCGAGACCATCCTGGTCCACATGGTGAAACCCCGTCTCTACTAAAAATACAAAAAATTAGCTGGGCATGGTGGCGCGTGCCTGTAGTCCCGGCTACTCGGGAGGCTGAGGCAGGAGAATTGCCTGAACCCAGGAGGTGGAGGTCGCGGTGAGCCGAGATCGCGCCATTGCACTCCAGCCTGGGTAACAAGAGCAAAACTCCGTCTCAAAAAAAAAAAGAAAATACATTTCTGTTCTTTCAGCCATTCAGTGTACAGTATTACATTATAGCAGCCTGAGCAAACTAAGACATGCCCAGAAATGGCTACAGAGGTAAAAAGGAGCAAAACCTATCATCTGCTTTTCCTTACATACTTACATCATCGCTACTGCTACCAGGCTACTCTTCCTTCTTGTCTGCTTCCAAACAGGGCAGAGTAGAATGGTTCCTAAACATTTCCGTTATACCTGTACAGTTCTGATAGAGGCATAAAAATCGGAGAATATGAACGTTATTCAGCCTTCCTAATGGATTCACTCTGCTCTAAACATCCCAAAACTCTAGCCACACACACAGAAAAACTCAAAGTCAACAAGTTTTCATTGAAAATAGATTTCATTTCATTCATATTAGAAATGTTGTGTTCTCCCAAACTGCCTCCCAACAAAGGTCTCCTCTTGACAAATGAAAAGATAGTAAAAAGACAACTTCACATTTCTTTTTATGCTGATCTATCAAAAGGTACAAATCAAAAAAACTCCCAACACCCGAATTGTCCATGAGGTGTCTGGATGATTGACTCTGAAGGAAAAGGAGAGAGAATCACTGCTCTGATTTGAAGTGTGAAAAGTTCTTATATAGGTCCATGTCAGTTAACACTGGTATAATATAGAAAGCAAAATGACCCTCAAGAGAGAAGTTTCATTGAGTAGAGTATAAGAGAGGAACAATAAGAGGGTACATACCTTCTGAGAAGGTTTGCTTGTGTTCAGCTGATTAATAGGAAACAGTGAAAAATCAACATCCCATGATCAGTAACTTTAAAAACAAGCTTGGTTCTCTGTTTCTGGCACTACTGAGTTTAACAAAAATAGAGAATGTAAAAACTTCTGGTTTTGTGCCTACAGGAATGGCACCAACGCCTTGGCTGGTGCATACTTTCCTCCCTGGGTACAGCACCAAGTGCAGGTCTCCTACTTGGCCATCTTGCGGATCATGTAGTTGAGGATGCCCCCGTTGAGGAAGTACGTGAGCTCCACGTCAGTGTCGAACCTCATGACAGCCTGAAAGGTCTTTCCAGTATCCAGCTGCAGCACAAAGAGATGGAAGAATTGTTGAGGGAGGAGGTATGACAGCTCTGTTGGGAGGAGATTTTGCCCACCTTGCCCCTCAGGTGTGGTCCACACTCCAGCAATACCAGCAGCACATGGGGACATGCAAGGCCGCTGGCCCTAGCCCAGACCCACTAAATTAGAAGATGCATTTCAGCAAGATCCCTGGGAGGCTGCTTTGCCCGTTAAAGCTTGAAAAGCACTGCAGGCTGTAAATGAGGGAGAGAGGCATCTAAGAAGTAAAAATAGCTTCTCAGGGCAGTAGCTATTAATGACATAGGGATAATGTTTTTTTAAACCTCTGGATACTTCTGTCCACAGGGAGTACCCAGTCAGCAGAGGTTTCATTAAGGCTGTCCCTTAGGCAGCTGGCCCACCTGCTTATCTGAGATACAGACTTTTGCACTGCCTCCCCGGGGCACTGAATACCCCCGGGACCTGGGTACTTTACCTTGCCTAAGGATGTGTCATTTTCACTCTTGGGTTAATCAAAGCCTGGTGCCTATGGGCAGGCTTAGGGAGGGATGAGTGTATCTGTTGCTCACAGCTTTTTAATAAAATGTTTTAGGTAATACGAAATGTCATATCCCTGGGCTCTCATCACAATCCTCTGCCTCTGGGCTAAGGGAGACTGGGGAGAACAGGGGACAGAGAGGTGGGAGGTAAGAATGGAACTGAGGATAACTGAATAAACAGAGAAATTAATAAATCCATAGGCATCATCCTGTGTTGCGAAGGCAGGTAGAAAAGGTGCTAGTAGGACTCCTAAGTCTAATGCAGTCCTATTGAGTGGTATTTTTTGCTTTCCAAACCTCACTCATTTCCTTCTAACAAGATTGGTTACAAACAAGGGGCCCCTTTTGAAGGGGCCTGGCACGGAGATGCTCCAGCTTACCTTGACCTGGACTTTCATTCGTGGTTTGAGGTTTTCTGGAATAATGACAGTGTATCGTTCCCGCCCTGTGAGTCCCAGGGCATCTGCATTCTCACCAGGGAGATATTCAAGTGGGATCACCCCCATGCCAACCAGGTTACTGCGGTGAATGCGCTCATAGCTCTCAGCCAGGATAGCTTTGATTCCCTGATGAATAGAGAGAGTAGATGAGACACAGTTCCAGTCTTTTCTTTGGATACACAGATTTATAAACACGTTAGAACTGTTGTCATGCCTAAATTATTTGTAAGTACCTATTAATATTTTACATACAATGTGATCCTCTAGTGATAAATAACAGAATAGCTAGTCTTTACTGATTGCCTACAATGTAAAGGCACTATGTAAGCACCTAAATAATTCCTCTCATTCTACCCTCCACTAACCTGGGGATGGAGATGCTCTTACTGTCCCCCTTTACCCAGGGAGTCAGTGCTGGTATCTGGACCCATGGAGTCTGACAAGTGATATAACATGTCTTAGCAACTTACATTGTATCTGGAATCCACATCATAAAACAACATAAAATTTTTCCCTATTATAAAAAAATACAACTTTAAAACATACCACAGATAAAGTAAATGATTGCCTCTTGTGTACTGCTCTTACACTTGCTGCTTCAAAGATCATATTGCGTTGAATACGGTCTTGATATTAAGCTTAAAGAATGTTTTATTGGGAATCTATAATTGGCAATATACAGCAGTGAAGCATAGTACTCCATTAACTAGAACTCCCCCATTAGTTTATTAATAACTGTCATAAAATATTAAAATACCCTAAGAGGTGTCTTGGGCACACTTTTAGATGCCCAACACCAGGGTTACTTTGGGAGCTTGTTAAAAACAAAGAAACTTGGGTACTATCCCAGATCTGCTGTATCAGAATATCTTGCAGGGAGTATGGGGTGGGGGTGGGGGGCTAGTGATTCTTATCATTTTGAGGACTATGAACTATAGTACAGTGGTTCTCAACCACTGCTGCATATCAGAATCACCAGGGAAAGCTTTTAAAATCCCAATGTCCAGGCCTTTCTCTTTATCAATTAAACCAGAATCTCTGGAGATAAGATCCAAGCACAGGTATTTAAAAAAAAAAAAAAAAATCCTGTGTTTCCAAACTTGGGAAGCACTGCTACAGAGGGAGGGCAGACTCTTTGGGGTAGTAGATATTTTCCAGGGATTTAGGTATAGATGGATGTATTCTGGGGAAGTAGAAAGCTTTCTAAACACACACTATTCAGGTCACTAGCTCTGTGTAAAGGCCATGCTGCTGTGCTTCAGAAGCTGTAAATCATAGCTGTCCACTGCTCTATGGTAAGGACAGTCCAGCACAGCTGAGTGGCCCAGCCCGGACAGCTACAGAACAGAAGAGCATATGTTTTCCTGGGCAGCCAGAGCTCAGTGGTTCCATACAAAGTGTGGACTCTAGAGAACCCCTGGGGGCCAGTTCTCTTCTTATCCTCTATCAGATCTTACAGCTCCCTGAGTGCTCACTGCCTGGGTCTCATTTTGGCTACTACTCCCAATCACCTTCCTAAAATCCTTTTCTTCTACAATTATCTGGTTCTTTCCAGTAGCTTACAGAAAAGATAGGCCTTTGACCTACTACCAACTAATCAGAGAATATTTCTAAATCCTCAGAGCAAAATAACCAGTTAGTGTGATGTTCAAAGACATTTTCAGAAGCCTAGATGTCTGGAGAACTGTGTGCCAGACAGCCACATTTTTATTACTGTACTGTGGATATGAACTTAGTGTTTCCCAAGTACATTAATTTGCAAGCCATAAATTATTTAAATGGACATCAGGCAAGCCATTTTTACCCCACCCTGAAGATTCCGGCTCGGTGGCACAATTCTTTTCTGGTTTTAGGGCAAGCAAATGCTCAAGAGGTAAAAGCTCTCTGCTCCCTGCATGGCCCCTTCTATGGGGACACCTCAAGAGGTGGAGCCCTGAGATGGCTGAAGGTTCTAAAGAGCTGCCTGCCTATATGCAGAGCGAGTCTCCCTCTCTCAAGAGCCCATAAGCAGATTTTCATAGGCAGTGAAGAGCAATTGTAAAAAGTGATTCTCTCAGTTTTCCAAGAGACTTAGAACGCATTCTTGCCAAAGTAACTCCTGAAAAAGTGCAAGCTTCTTTTCTCTTTTGTAAACCTGACAGACAATACAATAGCCCTGGTTTATCCCTGACATTCACCCAGAACAAAGGACTTGAATAAATTTTGGTTCCTCAACCTCTGAGAATGTTAAAAAAAAAAAAAAGCCATGAAACTTCACCCTCTGAAAGACATACGTGTACTCTTCTGGATATGTTTTCAAAGACTTCAGAGTTCCCAAAACTGTTCTATAGACACACCCCCAAGTTCCATTAATGAATGACAGATCCAGTTCAACTCTGCATAGTCCTTCACCAAGTAAAATAAATCCAGAGCCACCAAGAAACAGGCAAGGAATAAACACTACCTGCTTTTTTTGAGCCTGCTCTTCTTCCATGACATCTTGGAAAGTAAAGGAACAGGATTTGTTGGCACCCTCCCAGTTCAGAGGGGAGCTGCCTCCTGGGATGTCTCTGCTTCATACTCACCAGCAGGAAGGGGCCCTTAGCTGCCCAGTCTCGGGAGCTGCCTGCACCGTACTCTTTGCCAGTCAGAACGATCAGGGGAAGGCCTGCCTGCTGGTATCGCTCAGCAGCATCAAAGACATCAAGCTGAAGAAGAGAAAAGGAAATTTTACAAATGCAGGAGTGGCAAAGAGTGGACATAGGCCCCCTGAGCACTGGTGAGGGCAGGGCCAGAAGGGTCTGCAGATGGCCAAGTCTGCTTAATCAGATATCTGGTCTACAAATTCCCAATTATCTTGGTCTTTTTACCTCTACCAAATTAAATTTTGTGTTCTTGTTTTTGAGATAGAGTCTCACTCTATCACCCAGGCTGGAGTACAGTGGCACGATCTCAGCTCACTGCAACCTCTGCTTCCTGGGTTTCAAGTGATTCCCCTGCTTCAGTCTCCCAAGTAAATAGGATTACAGGCACCCGCCATCAAGCCCAGCTAATTTTTGTATTTTTAGTAGAGATGGGGTTTCACTATGCTGGCCAGACTTGAACTCTTGACCTCAAGTGATCCTCCCACCTCAGCCTCCCAAAGTACTGGGATTAGAGGCATAAGCTACTGCTCTCGGCCTTAAATTTTGTATTCTTAAAAACCATTTTATATTCTTTTGACAGAAATGCCTAACTGTTATTGGTTTTATAAACACATTAGAATCCTAAGGCATCAGGGACAAAAGGAAACTATATCCGATTTTTTTCTTTTCCATAGACAAAACTATTGTAAAACTCAAACAGAATCCAACCTAAACATTGATTCTGACTCAATATCAGAAAATCAGTGAGGTCAGTTGTAAAGGGTAACAAAACAAAGAAGGTAACATGTTCTGAAATTATATAAAGTGCAAACTTTTCTACATGAAAATCAAGGGTAGCGATGCTAGAAATGCAAATGGAAGCCCAAGTCAAAGGTAGAAAAAGATAAATATTTTAGTACATGAGAAACATACAAATAGATTTCTCACAGGAAATCTGAATATCTGCTGAACTGAGAGTTTACAAACACATGATATCATCTCTGGTGGCTGAGCAGTACTATTATTTTTTCTGGCTATAAGTCAGAAGATAAAATTCCTCAAAAGAGAGACAGGAGCTAAAGAAAACTCTCAAATAGACTTTCACAAATTTGTGTTTTGGTGTACTGATGGAAACTGTGGTTAATTTCACACGACATTACCTAAACCTGGATAGGATTCTGTATGTCTTCAGCAATACAGAACTCATAAATATAGAAAACTGTCATAGAAACAGTGAAAAACCTTCTTCTGTCCAACTAAATTGTCTGGATCCTTTCAAAGACCAGAAAGAAACAACTTATCTGTTATTTTCAGAGATTACAGCTTTGGGTATTAACAATGCGAGAGTGTGTGCTTTAAAAAGTACTGCAAAGCTGACAACCTCATGGCAAAGCACATCATGTTACCCAAGCTCAGAGGGACTAAGCAGGTCTAGAACTCAGATCTCCTGACTTTCTATTGAACGCGCCATGCTGAGAGCCCTCAACAGCTTAGAAAGCAACAGCTCCCTGCACTCTTACGCTCTACTAAAGAGGATATAGCATTTAGCTATTTCTTCTGTTACTGTGCCTTTATACCTCTAGGTATTATGTTTAAACTACTTGTTCTTCATGTCTCCATTTTTGTTATTGTCAGTTTCCTACTTTGAGGATTTACTTCTCCTAATCTTTCCTCTTCCAAACATCTCCCTTCTCCCCAACCTCCCAATATAGTTATTTTGGTAAGTCAGCATTTGTTGTTTGCATGGTTATGACTATGTAAATACTATTTACAGCTGAGCCAGGTAATGTATTATGATTTCCTTTTCTTGGCAATTTAAGACATATTTCTACTGGAGTTAGTAATTTTCACTTTTTTGAATGAATTTTTTTGAAAATTACTAATGTTCATTTTTTCTGTTTTTCCTGTTTCTATGTCCCTATAGTAAACATTAAGCCCTAGAGTACAAATCTCCCATAAAGACATTCAAACATATCAGGCAATCTACCATTTTAAAATCTCTGTCATGACACTGTCATTCCTGGAGCTCTCAGTCCTGTTTCAACTTGGGCTGTTTGCTCTCTGAGCTTGATGCATTCCTGTTACAGAGGGCTCTTCCTTCACTAGCATCCTGGGGCTTCCGTTCATCTGGATCCTATGTCTTCCCCTTTGGTTTACTCCCTCATTTTGGTGAACACATTGCCAAGTAGCTTCCTAAGGAATGTATCGAGGGCTGTTTTTTTTAAGCTTTTGAATATCTGAATGTGTCATTACTTTAAGTGCATTTGACTGGTGGTCTGATGGGCATAGATTTTAGAATGCAAACCGTTTTCCTCAGTCTAAGTTTCTAGCAACAAGAAGTCTGGAACATGTCCTTATTTCCTGTTGTTTCATGTAAGCTGTTTTGTTGAGATTTCTCCTTTTGGTTGCTCTTGATTTCACAATGATATAACTTGGAATAAGTCTTTTAAAATTATTTAGATGGACCTTCAGTGGGCCTTTTCAATGTGGATCTCAGACCATTCAGTGGGAGCTACAAATTTTACTTGTAGCTTTTTATTTTGTTTTGAAATAATTTCCTCTCTTGCATTTTGTCTGTTCTCTTTTTAGCACTTCTGTGTTAGGGCCTCCTGAGTTCAGGCCTTACATTTTTTTCTCTTATCTTTCTGTTACATATTCTAGGAAATATTCTTGACTAATCAACTTCTCCTTTGAATTTCCTTTTTAAATTTAAAATGTTCTTTCTTGTCTGATTGTTATTTCATAGCAACAGAAAATGAACTCTTCTCTGAGGATACAATTTTTTTTCTTTTACTTTTTGCACTCCCTCGCCCCCTGTTCAAGTCTTGGCTCAAATGTCTGTTCATCCTTGATTCTGTCTCTTCAGATGGGGATCTAGACATCTGACTAGAAATTCTATGTTATGCAGGGCTTGTAAGTGAGTAAGCTGTACGCTATGATATTTATTAGGGGCCCCCCAATGCCATAACCACAAGTCTTTCCCGTTGGTCTCTAGGGTATTCCATCATTCAACATTTATGTTTTTTTTCATTTGATATTCTGTGACCTCTGCTATTCACTGAACAAGGATCTGCTGGGCTAGGTCCTGATGATTAATGATCATCTCTACAGAACATATTTGTGTTACATAATCAATTACGAGTGAGGCAGTATGTGTGGTGGTAAAGGGCCAGACTTTCTGGGTTTTAATTCCAGCTTTTCCACTGTGAGACTTGAAAGAGTAATATGACCTCTTTATGCTTCAGTTCTCAATTTAAAGCACAGATAATCCTGGTACCTAACTCAAGGGGTTGTTATCAGCATTATATAATTTAATATATGCAAAAAGCTTAGGAGAACACCTGGAATGTAATTAAGTGCCATAGACATATTAACTATTATTGTTTTAAAATAAGTTGGCAGGGTTATTTCTTAAACAGTTTTCAGACAATTTTACCACACTCACTGGGAAGGGAAGTGACACTAAGGACCTATGACACGTACCAGACTCTACGCTAGGTTTTATATTTCAGTCAATTTCATTTTAAGCCTCAGAGCTTTCTTCCAAGGTAGGTAGTTTTTTTTTCACTTCACAGGTGAGAGAAATGAGGCTCAGAGATGGAAATAATTTCAAGGCTCCACAGCTAGTATAACCTAGCGCTGGGAGCAAACAATGCCTGCTGCAACCCACTGACCCTAGTAGCTCCCGTTAGAACCAAAGCATGCCTCCAAGCACCTCTCTACTCCTTCTTTTCATGTGGATTAGATGAATTAAATTACATGCCAATAAAGTCATACAATAGCACTTCTTAATATCCTTTAATTTAACCCAGTATTTCCCCTTCAAATACTTTAAATGAAATTTCACTCAAAGCTCAATTCCTAAGAAACGAGATTGAAACCACGGTTTAGAATCTCTAAGCAAGAAAAGGTTTGAATTGTCAATGATAGATTTTATGCATATGGACACCTGGTGAGGAGGACTATGGTTAGTTTGAGGTAGGATGGAGCTGTGAAGAAAAACTAAAACCAAAAGATAAGTAACTGTAAATATCCAACCTCAGCCAAGGCTGACAAATGCTAGTGTCTGCAGGAAGCAGAACACAATACTCACGATTTCTCCAGAAGGCAGATGGATAGTCTGTGGTGCCTGCTTGTTCAAAAATCTGTTTAACAAGCGAATGTTGGCAAATGTTCCCCGTGCCATGACGGCGTCGTTACCTCGGCGGGAGCCATAGGAGTTGAACTCTCGTGGAGTTAGGCTAAGAAGGCAAGCAAGAAAGGTGCTGGCTTAGTGAAGCAAGCGAAGATTCACCTTAGCTTATACCAAGAAAAGGAAAAAAAACCATAGACCTGGCTATTTCTCTAAATCTCCTAAGCATTGTTCTCCACGGCAGAAAAGCTGTCCCCAAAGCTTCAACAGAGAACAGAGAGAGAGGTGAGAAGGGGTGGTGAGAGGCATAAATCAGTATTCTCCTGAGATTAACTCAAAGTCTTTCAAATCTGGTTAGAAAAATAAGGAACTCTAAAAATTATTTTATTTGTTAGTAGGTAGCTTATAAAGCTTCATATAAGGTAAAGAGCTAAATTAAAAATACGTGAGAAAATGGAAGCAAAGAGAAGACTTAGGGTAGGCAAATCAGATGGAGCTCGGAATAGGGGGAAACACAAAATATGTTCTATTAAGTAATCAGAAATAGTTTCAAATCTTTCCCTGAGTTATCAGGAACTCAATGCAAAGGAAAGAAACACAACTGGCAAAATAACTTATAAATTTCATGAGCGAGAAATTGAAGCAGTGCCAAAGAAATAGAACAGCTATTTCTTGTCCCCAAATCAGAGGAAATCTTGTCTGTGGACCCTCAGGGAAAGGAAACTTTGCGGTGGTAGGAAACACCTTATGATTAACACAGTGACCAGTTCACTGAGGTGTTTCTTAAAATACTAGGGGATGGATGTGTTAATATGATTTAGTTAATGGGTAGATCTAATTGGACTGAGAGAATTTAATGGGTTTCAGGAGCAAGTGAGTATGTCTTGGAACCCCTGAAACTATGCAAAATGATGTGGGTATGTGCATTTTTCTGAGAAGGCATTAGATTTGCTTTCATTCAATTCTCTGAAATGCTCATGCCTCAAAAGGGGTCAAAAATCAATAGAAAAAAGGTATTTGGATTGTCTTCCTCAAATTTCCTCTGGAGAATCCCTGAAGGAGTTGATTCAGGAGATGGGGATAGGAACCAGGAATTTTTATCTCCTCACATGATTCTCATGGAAACTCAGATTAGAGAACCACTGACCTTGATTAATATTAATATATGAGACAGTAGTTGATAATGCTGGTATACCTATGAGTATCAGCAAGAGACTGAAGAACTGATAAGTGGATGAGTAAGCTACAAATCCTCCATGCAGTGCTCTGTAAACCTTAGGTTTCTCAACCAGGACCTGGCAATGCATTTCAGGTTTTGCCTCTGCCCTATGCCTCAGGCAAGGCCAGGCTCTGCCTCAGGTTAAGAGCAGAGCCTTGTACTTGAAGGATCAGCCAACTCCAGGGCAAGGATGACAGTTGGGCCTAATGTATACACTTCCTCAAAAGAAGGTCCCTTTCCCCTTCGCCTTGTTGGGATTCACGTTAATGGTTTCTCCCATAGAAACTGTTAGGCAGCAAACAGAAAACGTAATTGGTTTTTAAGCCCCAAGGTTAAGCCTCAGTGAAAAACCAAAGAATCTGATTCCAAAGGGCCAGGTGAAAAGAGAAATGTTGGCCTCCTTCACTCTATTACTCCAATTTTGCCTTTAGTCCTTCCCACCTCACTCATACTTACCCTCTGTTAGTCAAGTAGCGAGCAGCAGGGCTGTTTCTTGCAATATTTCCAGCTGGAGAGATGTGGTCAGTTGTTACTGAATCTCCCAAATTTAGCAGCACATAGGCATCCACTATAGATTTAGGGGGCTGAAGATCCAAAGTCTAGCAAAGAATACAAAAAGTCAGCATTGGCCCAGGTTTTCTCAAGTAAGCAGATCATACTCAACAATGGTGGTCCATGCACCTGAACCAGATGACAGTTCCACACCAATGCACAGAAAATTCTAGTGTTCCCGTTTTTATCAAAGATGCTAAGAAAAGTAAGGTGAATTTACTCAAAACATATCTCAGTCTTGAAGAAAAGGTGAAGTACTGGCAATATCCCCTCAAAAAGCAACAGTAATGCAGCTGCAAATGACATTCTCTCTTCACATCCCTAGAACTCCTCAGATGCTGAGGATAGTTGGAATCCTGAGCTTGACTGCAACCCCTTCTCACAGTGACCCACCCAGGAGAGCATAAACTTCTAGATCATCAGTTTCAGGGACAATGTCCCTGGTTTTTATGAGTATAATGTTCACTATAGCAGGTTCTAGGGATGTTCTCCTGGAACAGTCCCTCAGACTCTACTAGGTCTAAGTCCGGGTGGCACCAAATCACCAGGGTGCCTGTGTACATCCACGCAGAACCCCTGCACAGATAAACTGTAGGCCCACAGCAGCCAAATATCCCAGCCTCCCAACACTCTCCCCGGCAATATCTGCTTGGGTTTGCAAAGGTTTTCATCAAATGGGTAGTCAAAGCAAGAGTATGCGGTAATAAAGTAGATATTATTAGGAAAGAAATCCTTCAAAGGACTCATTTTGTTAAAAAATAAAAAGCCATACCAGGTTTTCAAAGAATGGTGGTGATTTAATGTATGTAGATTTGGAATTCCAGCAATACAGCTTATCTGATGGGGCTACTAAGGCATTCCAGCTTTCATTCACAGTCTTAGAAAAGAAAAGAAAGGCAGATCTAGTCATATCCCATTCTAGAGAAAATTTAATATGCAAACACAAAACATACATTCAAGCTAAGTTACACTAGAAACCATTTTTATTCTCAGCCACACACAGGAGTTCATTTATACTAATAGTGTGTCATGCTAAGTAACTTAAAAATCCATAGGCACTGTGGGCTGGGTGTGGTAGCTCATATCTATTAATCCCAGCACTTAGGGAGGCTCAGGTGGGAGGATGGCTTGAGCCCAGGAGTTAAAGACCAGCCTGGGCAAGATGACAAAACCGTGTTTCTACAAAAATTAAAAAATTGTTTGGGTGTGGTGGCATGCCTCTGTAGTCCCAGCTACTCAGGAGGCTGAGGTGGGTGGATTGCTTGAGCTCAGGAATTCGAGGGGACAATGAGCTATGATGGTGCTACTGCACTCCAGCTTTAGGTGACAAAGCGAGACTTGTCTCTGAAAAACAAACAACATCATCATACATGTGCACTGTGATAGGCAGCCTCTACGATGGCAGGTGGGATCATGCCTCCTGGGATTCACATCCTTAGTTGACCCCCTCCTGTTGAGTGTGAGCTGAAGCTAGTGACTATCTCCTAGATTAGGTTATTGAGACCTGCCTTCTGTCTCTCTTGCCCTCTCTTGCTCTGATGGAAGCCAGCTACCATGTGTGAGCCATAAAGAGACCCACATAGCAAGGTGCTGAGGGAAGCCTCCAGCTAACAGCCAGTGAGGAATGGTGGACCTCAGTGCAACAGCCCTTGAGGAACTTGATTCTGCCAATAGGCATATGAGTGAGCCTAAATGGAAACCTCCTCCAGAGACTACAGCACCAGATGACATGTTGACTGGAGCCCTGTGAAAGTATACAGTGAAGTTGTACCTGGATTCTTGACCCACAGAAACTGGGAGACTATATGTTTGTTGTTTCAACTGACTATGTTTTGGGGTAATCTGTTGCACAGTAATAGACAACGAATGCATATGCTTATCAGTAACTTAAATAATCCAGATTATACTAAAGGGGAAATTACTCTCTGAGTGTTTTGGGAAGTGGCCTTCCAGGTTACATAGATACTGGGTAGCAAATGACAGCTGCTATGCATTACAATTGGTTTGAATTCCGTCCACAGGTCCATTAACTCGGCCTTTGGAGTAACACATTTAGCACAATGTCTGCCAAGCTCCCTAACACCATCTCCCAAGGAGCACCTGTGGAGGGTGCAGTGTGTGAACATCACACCTACATCACCCTCTCCCCAGACAGTTCTGTCATTTAAACCACCAGCCCCAGTCAGAAGCCCTTGGGTCAGCTGAATGCAGAAGGCAGGGAAGGAATAATATGCAAGAGTCTCAGAATATGATGCTGAGCCCCATATATTTCCTACTATTTGTAAAATGTATGGAAAGGTTTCTTCATTTCAGTAGTTTGGCACTTCCTACTGAGTGGCCTCAATTTTTCTTTAAAGCATGCAAAAGTACATTCTGAGAGGTGCATTCAACCAGTGGACTCCACTTCAGTGACACAATATAGTGGCCGCCAGGGGTCCCAGCCACAGCTGACACACATCCCCGGGTGTCCTAGAAAGGGGTAGAGTTTTGGAGAGTTGAACCTGAGGCTTTCTTCTCTAGGCTGTCACCAACTTGTCCAAATCTGGGAACATTTGGGGGAGATGGGATTTGTAAAAATGCGAGTCACAGGAGAAAAATGATGGAGAACCACTTCCCCAGTTATCTAAAGGAATAAATGTTACTCTCTATAGTTTATACTCCCATTAGCCTCGAGGTCTACATATAGGACACAAAGGGAGCAGCCTTCCCTTAGATCCTCTGAGGCAGGGAGGGCAGTGTGGGACCTCACCTCTATTTTCTGATAGACTTCCTTAAACATCCCTGGGATGACATACTGACGTTCTACTGCCTGGATCTCATCTCTAGTCGGCCAGATGTCTTTCAGAAATATCTGCTGTCCCTTTGCATTCATTCCTGGGGAAGAAATGTTTATTAATGAGAAAACTTTCTAATATGCCACTTTCATGTGAACACTGAATGAGTGGATACAGAATCATTGCCATTGGGGAAATACAGGGTGAGGTTCCTGGGAGCCTGTGGTCACCAATCAATACATAACCTTGCTTCATGTGAGAGACACCTTATTTAATATAAATTGTTGACTCACTGATACTGAACTTCCAGCCAAGAGCACTATAACTCTTCTGAATGAAGCCTATCTAAACACAATGCACATCACAGTCTGCTTGTGCTAAGAACGCCAGATGGCACTTCAGGACTATGCTTGAGGACCATTTTGAACAGCAGCATCACTACAAAAAGCACAAAAATGCAAAAAGCATGGCACTAAGTAGACCAAGAAAAGGATTCTTGTATATCACATGAGAGCTGAAACAAGAGGGCAGAGTGACACCTTCTCAGACCTCAGCATAGAACAGGCACGTTGAGTGACGTACAGTTTTCACCCCTTTGTGCTGATCTGTGCATGACCGTAAACATACTACGGTTAAAATACATTTTAGTGACTAGGAAACTCTGCAGTATAGAGCTCACAAATAATGAGGGTCAACTGTACCTCTAACGTTATGATTTCCTAAAAGTAAATTTCAGGGGCACTGTTTTCATATTATCTGTTATGCTTAGAATAGATTGAGGGGGGCCAAGCAAGCAAGCTGATCTGAGGAAAGGAGGTGATGTATCATTTCTTCGGAATTTTGAGAAGTTGAAATATCTGCAGTATGTTTCTATAGAGTATATGTTAAAACAATGCCTATCATTAAAGTGAGAGCTAGAAAGAGGAACTATAGAAGAAACCAGACTAGCAAGATGTCTGTTCCTTTTGGCATCTATTTTCCTTTCATCATCCTTTACCCTCACTAGATTCTTGTTTTAACTGCTGCAGTTAAGTCTTAGCTGTGTATTGGAGAATAAAGAAGATTCTCCTTGTTGTCTTATCCCTGGAGGTTCTATGCTTCCTTTCTTATTTAAGAAAGCAGCAATTTTCTTCCAGTAATATTTCTGAATTCAGTGGAAAAAAATTATGGCCGCACAAAAAAATCTTACCCAGTGGCTCTTTCTCAAAGTCGATTCTGATGGTCCCAGCAATTGCATATGCTATTACTAAGGGGGGAGAGGCTAAATAGTTGGCCCGGGTGTTGGGGTGAACTCGACCTTCAAAATTCCTGTTCCCAGATAGTACTCCAACAGCTACAAGGTCTCCCTGTATAAGGCAAGAAAAAAATCAGGTCACTAAAAGGAGAGACTGACTAGGCGTCTTGTCTCAGAACATTTGTGAGAGTTTTCACATCACAAAGATACAGTCCTTTAAGCTGCCCTTTCACCTGATTCTCTCCTACTAGAGGGGAAAAGGGTACACAGGCATGTCCCTATGGGAGATACTCTGGGTCAAAGGAAGCAGAGACACGTTTAGTGATTTCTGCTCCTGAGAAAATACCAGGTAGTTAGAAGGCAACATACTAGTTATTGCTGCCTAGGGCCCAAGAACAGGTGAGAAAGAACTAACAGCTAAAGGAAGTCACAATGACCTACATAGATTCTATAATTAATGCAAAGCAAACCAAATAATATTTTTCAAGGTTCAGCATTTTTTTACAAAAATCAAGCCAAAGCAATTTAGTTTAGATTCATCCGTGTGGAGACTTGTCTCACTTTGAAACAATTTTCAAATTATTTAGGTTGGTACAAAAGTAATTGCAGTCTTCATCACTGAAATGGCAAAAACCAGTTACTTTTGCACCAACCCAATACCTATAATGAACAACTGTAGAGGTCTTTGTAGTCAAAACCAGCAAGAACTGAGCATTTCCTTGAGTGCCAGTCTCTGCACTGAAGTGATTTATCATCATCTTCATTCTCACAACTCTGTAAAATAGATACCATTATCATCTCCAATATACTGTTGTGAAAACCCAGGCACAGATAGGTTAATGAACTTGCCCAAGGTTACCCAGCTAGTAATTTTAGTTAAACTCAAAAGACCATACTCTAAACCACATCCCCTGCTTCCATGGACCTTCTTGAAAATACCAGCATTTTTGTCACATGTTACAAGAAAAGAAACAACTGCTCCGAAGACCTGCAGGCACCTCTGCAATTACCTGCGTGATGGCTTCTACCACAGGTTCAGGTAAGGGCCCGCTATTGCCAATGCAGGTCATGCAGCCATAGCCCACCACGTTAAACCTAGGCACCGAGAGAGAAGCACACAAAAAAAGAATAACTTTCAGTGAGCCCTTCTGCTGGTCACAGTTTCTGGAAACCACTGTTCAAAAAGGAATTGCAGTGCATGAACTAAGTCCAGTGTAGTGCTATTTCTAAAAGCTTTCATTCTTGAGAGCATTCTGATACAGCATATCATATAGCATAAGAAGAATACTATTCATATTTTTACTTCAAAAAATTTTTTTTAGACGGGGTCTCCCTATGTTGCTCAGGCTGGTCTTGAACTCCTGGGCTCAAGGGATGCTCCCGCCTCGGATTCCCAAAGTACTGAGATTACAGTAATACTGATGATCCTGACCCTGTGTAGGCCTAAACTGTGTGTTTATCTTAGTTTTTCTTTTTTTTTTGAGACATGGTCTCACTGTCACCCAAACCAGAGTACAGTGGCGCGATCATAGCTCACTGCAGCCTCAAACTCCTGGGCTGAAGCCATCGTGCACCCTCAGCTTCCTGAGTAGCTGGGACTACAGGCATGCACCACCATGCTTGGCTAATTGTTTTCAATTGTTTTTTGGTAGAAACAGGGGTCTCACTATGTTGTCTTGGCTGGTTTCAAACTCCTGGCTTGAAGCAATCCTCTTGCCTTGGCTTCTCAAAGCACTGCTATTACAGGCATGAGCTACTGTGCCCAGCCTGTCTTGGCTTTTAACAAAAAAGTTTAAAAAGTAAAAATATAAAACTTCAAAAATAAAAAAACCTTATGAAATAAGGATATAAAGAAAATACTTTGGAACAGCTATACGTTTGTTTTAAGCTAAGTATTATGAGTCGAGTTTCAATAAACTTAAAAAACTGCAAAATAAAAGTAAGCTACAGTTAACTTATTATTAAAGAAACATTTTTAAAAAATGAATTTAGTGTATCCTAAGTATCCAGTGTTTATAAAGTCTACAGTAGTGTATGGTAATGTTCTAGGCCTTCACATTCACTCACTCACTCACCCAAAGCAACTTTCTGTCCTGCAAAGTCCCTTCATGGTAAGTGCCCTAAATAGGTGCACCATTTTTTATCTTGTACACTGTATTCTTACTGTACCTTTTTTTATTTTTTATTTTTTGAGATGGAGTCTCCCTCTGTCGCCCAAGGCTGGAGTGCAGTGGTGCAATCTTGGCTCAATGCAACTTCCCCCTCCCAAGTTCAAGTGATTCTCCTGCCTCAGCCTCCTGCATAGCTGGGATGACAGGCGCCTACCGCCACACCCAGCTAAGTTTTGTATTTTTAGTAGAGACAGGGTTTCACCATGTTGGCCAGGCTGGTCTCGAACTCCTGACCTCAAGTGATCCGCCCACCTAGGCTTCCCAAAGTGCTGGGATTATAGGCATGAGCAACCGTGCCTGGTGTACTGTACCTTTTCTATGTCCAGATACACAAATACCCCTGGGTTACAACTGCCCATAGTATTCAGTACAGCAACATACTATACAGATTTATAGCCTAGGAGCAGTAGTCCACACCATATAGTCTAGGTGTGTAGTAGGCTATACCACTGAGGTCCATGCAAGTATACTCTATGATGTTCATACAGCAACAAAACTGCCCAACACACACCATTTCTCAATGTATTGCTGTTTTTTTTTTTTTTTTTTTTTTTCCTTTGAGATGGAGTCTTGCTCTGTTGCCAAGCTGGAGTGCAGCGGCACAATCTTGGCTCATTGCAACCACAGCTGCCTGGGATCAAGCGATTCCCCTGCCTCAGCCTCCCAAGTAGCTGGGAATACAGGTGTGCGCCACCACACCCGGCTAATTTTTTTATTTTAGTAGACACGGGGTTTCCCCATGTTGGCCAGGATGGTCTCAATCTCGTGACCTTGTGATCTGCCCACCTTGGCCTCCTAAAGTTTTGGGACTACAGGCATGAGCCACCGCGCCCAGCCTGTACTGCTGTCTTTTTTTTTTTTTTTTTTTGAGACAGAGTTTCGCTCTTGTTGCCCAGGCTGGAGTGCAATAGCATGACCTTGGGTCACCGCAACCTCCACCTCCTGGATTCAAGCCATTCTCCTGCCTCAGCCTCCCAAGCAACTGGGATTACAGGTGCCCACCACCATGCCCGGCTAATTTTTGTATTTTTAGTAGAGACGGGGTTTCACCATGTTGGTCAGGATGGTCTCGAACTCCTGACCTTGTGATCTGCCTGCCTCCACCTCCCAAAGTGTTGGGATTACAGGTGTGAGCCACTGTGCCTGGCCTGTACTGCTATCTTTAAGCAATGCACCACTGAAACTAATTTGCCTCAAGGAATCAGAATGATTTTAGCCATATTTAATAATTATTTTCACATCAAAAGACAGACTCTCAGTTGCAGAGCCACTGCTAGTCCATAACACACCTCAGTGCAACTGAGAAAAGGCAGCCCCTCTTTTAGGAAGGTACAGCACCACATCAGAGCACAAGGCTTGATAAGCTAAGCACGAGCTCGAGTTTATCCCCTGCTCTGCGCTTAAGAGGGTACCCTTGTGTGATGAATAACCAGCAGAACCATGTGGGAGGGCCTTCTTTGGATGGAATGTAAACCCTTGTGTGATGAACAACCAGCAGAACCATCTGGGAGGGCCCTCTTTGGATGGAATGTAAGGATTTAAGTCTCTACCATCTGATAAACAACCATGCAATTAGATATCATCAGATAAGCTCATATCTGTTACAAGGTGACACAGCAAGGTACATGAGGAATAAAATTCAACAAAAGCAATGGTGCAAAAGAAAACTCTTCCCTCACCCAAGCTGAGACAGATAAGGCATGACTCCACTTTCTTGTAGGTAGTAGGTCACCACACCACTCCCAGGAGACAGGCTAGTTTTGATGTAAGGCATCACGTTCAGGCCAGCATCCACAGCTTTCTTTGCTAACAATCCTGTGAAATGTAAACACAGATGCAGTGTGGGTGGCCACCTGCTCTAGGTGCCAGGTGCACTTCGGAAAAGAGCCTGATTATCTTCAGTCTGCATTTCCTGCCACCACCTGACCATGCTCCCTTCATGTTGGCACTATCTGCTGTTTCTGCTGCCAAACAGAAATCTAAAGGCTCCCTGGCCAATAGTCATTTAAATGTATGCAGTAAACTCAAAACTTGGCAAGGAAATGAAGAAAGAGATTTGCTTGCTTTTTTTTTTTTTTTTTTTTTTTTTAACAAAAAATAAACCTAAACCCATTTAGGAATATATTATAAAATGAGCTTTTCATTTTTTTGAGGGAAAATGATCTTTCTAATTATGTTTGAATTTGATGAAAATCATAATTGAAGAAGCACTTCCTAAAACTATATCAACTGTGTGCTGGTTGGCAGGGAACAGTCAGCCAAGAAATAAAAATCAAGTGTTCAGATATATCTTGAAGTGAAGGATTAAGAGCTCCTGAGCTGTTGGACTTTGCCAGATATAGAGACTGCTACTGGAACACTGGGTGCTCTGTCTTAGGAAGTAACACAGAAGTAGCAAAAACATGAGCTGTGGGGGTGGGGGCATGAGAGGACAAAAAGCCACAGACAAGCTGATGACTTGCCTATAGAAGAGTGGTTTGCTCCAAACCAGACATGGAAAGCTGAGGTGGCAGTACATGGACTCAGGCAAAGAAGGTTTTCCTTATGCCCGTGTCTGCTTCATAAAAAGGAACAGTTGACACTGTTTGGTCTGTTGATGGATACAAAAGACGCTTTGGGGATGACTAAAAACTTGAAAACTAAAGAGACCTTATGGTAGGGAAACCGTATATGTAAATATTAACAACTTAACCAGAATTGCGAAACAGGTCAGGTGCCCCAGGTTTTATCAGCCAGTGCCCTGTGGCCTCATTCAGAAACAACTCCCAGCATCCAAGTCAGAACTCAATCCTGCTGCTCAGGGGTTTCACAGAGAACAAAGTCTGTGACAACACTTTATTTTTCTTCTAGAGTCTGACATAAGAATGTAGGCTTTCCCTGAAATCCAGCTTCCTTTGCTTTCCTCTACTTTTTTTCTGTGTTAATTCTCAAGAGAGACTATTAGGCAGTGTACCTTCTATTTTAAAAACTTTGGACACTATTTATTGTGTAGATATTTATGGGCCAATAAATATCTGTATCTGGAAAAGATGAGGTTCAGGGAACTACATGTAGAACTACGCTGAGACCCTGGGACATGTTTCAGGTTATTTCCACCTACACACGCATATGTGCATGAAGATGGAGTCAAACGCACTTACCTGCCCCTAACATCACAGATGGGTTACTGGTGTTTGTGCAGCTAGTAATGGCAGCAATGACCACAGAGCCATGAGCAAGAGTGAATTCAGTGTTATCATAGATAAAGGTTTTATGGTCACTATGATGTTTGGGAGCAACTTGGAATCCTTTAAATCCTTGCTAAAAGAAGAAAAAAAATATATAGGAATATATTTATATAAAATATACATGTTTCTGGCTAGAGCAAAAAACATACATATAGTCAACAGTTCTCACTTTAGATGAAGGAATACTTTGGTAAGTATAATTTTAAAGGCCAATTCTTAACAAGGCATAAGTACCTCTGCAAGTAAACTCTGAAATGCTACAGAAAAATTACTCTTTTTGGCTGGTTGTGGTGGCCCATGCCTGTAATCCCAGCACTTTGGGAGGCCAAGGCAGGTGGATCACGAGGTCAGGAGTTTGAGACCAGCCTGGCCAAAATGGTGAAACCCTGTCTCTACTAAAAATACAAAAATTAGCTGGGTGAGGTGGTGGGCACCTGTAATCCCAGCGACTCAGGAGGCTGAAGCAGGAGAATCGCTTGAACCTGGAGGCGGATGTTTCAGTGAGCCAAGATTGTGCCACTGCACGCTAGCCTGGGTGATAGAGCAAGATTCTGTCTCAAAAAAATAAAATTACTCTTTTTAAATCTTTACAAAAAGCAGTCATGATATCTCATTCTTACTCTACATTGAAATTAGTAACACTTACGTCCTTCCCACCTCAAAAATGTAAATGCTAAAACTACAAATTTGGTCTAAATTTATGATATTATTGTACAGTTTAATGGATATAGACTGATGAAGACTATGGTCTCACCTTCCGGAAATTTTTAAAAAGGCACTGTTTTGACCAGATTCAACAAATCATGATCAACAACACAAAGTACAGCTGAATATTTGCCATAATACTGGTGTCTCATAGATGATACATCTTCATCATTCCTTTGGAAAATGTTCATTGAAAATCTACTGCATATAAGACACTGTGCTAGGTACCTTGTGGGCTCCCAAAGTGATTCAGACATAAATCCTATTCTCAAATGTACAGTCTCGTAACAGAAATCATACATGCAAATAAAGTACCAACAATGTAAGTTAAAGAATACGGAACGCTATCAAAATATTTCAGACCAAGCGCCACAAAGTGTCCAACAAGGGAAAGATGACTTTCTGCTATGAGATTCTGAGACCCCAATGCAGAGTAGTATCTGAACCAAGTTTTATGGAATTCACAGAACAGAATAAGACAAGTAGGAGAAGGGACTTTCAGGCAGGGAGGGGCATGCACGAAGGTACAACAACTAGAAAATCTTGGGTGAGTAAACAATATCGTGAAGGTCCTGTGAAAAGCAGACAAGCTTAAAAAGGTGGATTGACTTGTGTTTCTGATGGCTCTTGCTGCTTGGCTTGTGGCTAATGGAGGAAGTCATTAAGGACTTAATGGAGAAACAGGCTACAGGAAGATTCATCATCAAGTGGGGTGAAAGCCTGGACAGTAAGTAACCAGGCAAGCGTAGAGTTGACAGGATTCAACCTCTTCCCCCAGGCCCCTACCTTGGCTCCAAGGCAGCTCTCAAAGTCCTTTTTAATGTCGGACACAGCAACTTTGTCCTGAGGCCTTTTGGGTCCACTGCAGCAAGGCACTACTGTTTTCAAATCTAAGTCCACAACCTGTTGACTCACAAGAAAATAAATGATAAAATTTTCATTATACCCACAAAGAGGAAACCCAAAGCATGCCAGAGAATTTAAAACATCACAACCATAAAAATAAGCAAATAAACAAAACTACCACATTTAAAAACAAGGAAGCCAATGTTTCCCTTAATCCTCTTAATTAATCTTAAGTGATTTATTTCCCAAAATCACAATGGGCACTTAAGTAGCAGGAGACAGGCAGGCAGCCTTGCCACCTCTCAGAACAGGGTGGGCACTGCAGATGCCCAGTGTTCTCCACTCGCCCATCCTTGGAGGTAGTTCATCATGCTTTGTGTGGCTGAATTAGGTTGAAGGTGGGTTTTCTGTTAAAATCATACATAAACCATTACACTTTTAAGGTGATTTGGGAGGGGTGTAGCCATTAAGTTATCAATGCCAGGAAATGAGCCTTAGTCTAATCGAATATTTCCTTTCCTCAATGTAATAAGAAAACTAACAAGGGTCACAGGACAAGTTTACCTTGTGGTCTAGAAAAATGTGGATTCAGTTTACACCTTAGAAAATAAAGGTATTCAGGATAAACAGAACTGACGTATTTGTACCTTCATTTCTTTCTAGGTCTATAATAATGATGGTTTAGCCTTTAAACAGCCTTGTTCCTGTAATGAAGTCTAGAATAAGTTCTTTAGTGGTGATTTCTGAGGTTTTGGTGCATCTATCACCTGAGCAGTGTACACTATTCCCAATGTGTAATCTTTTATCCTTCACCCCCCTCCCACCCTTCTCCCTGAGTCTCCATTGTATCATTCTTATTCCTTTATCAGTCTTTCAATGGTCTTTCACGTAAGAGGCATGAATCAGTAGTTCAAATAGGGAGCACACTTAACTTACAATGATTAAGCCAGTAGGAATGTAAGAAGTTATATTATTATCTTTATAATTTCCTTATCCTTTTGGTTTTTCAACCTTTTAACACTCCATTCCCTTGTAATGCCTTGGCAGTGACTAATTTCCTACCAATGCATTCCCCCAAGAAAAAACACAATTAAAACTGCAGGCTTGAGGAAGAGGAAATACATGCTCAGTGGAAGGCACTCTCATACCTGGGTGAAGTCTGGGTCTTGAGAAGGGTCACTGAAATCTCGAAACATTCCTACAGCCTGAAGGTACTTTTTAATGTACTTTATTTTATTTTCATCACGACCTAAAAGGCATTTTAAGGAGTAACAAGTAACATAGGTTAGTATTTCCTGGTTGAAGTTTATAAACTGATACTTCAATCAGCAATTATCTGAGTACACAACATACACTGCACTTACACACCAATAGCTCTGTTGATTTTCCAGCTTCCAGGATAATGGTTTGACTCTCCCACTGATGCTGCTTTTAACTGGAGGCCATTAATGAATGTGCTATTCCTATCAAAGTGACTGTTTTCTGAAAAATATTCTGGTTCTATCTATAGATAACCCCCCTCTTTTTGGGTATAGCCTTTAATTAGGAGAGTTTTATGCCTGAGCTAATTGTCAAAGCACACCTATGCATTTGCCTTCAACTGGCCAGAAAGACTCAGCATTCCACATGATCATTGTTAAAATTAAAAACCATCCCAACCCCAAGCGAAACCACTGGCTACTGAGCACTTTTTGGGCACTGTGCCCTAAACATTTTAAATGTATTACTTCAACCTCTAATCCTTTATCATAGTCTTATGATGTAAGTACAATTATTATTCTCATTTATGGATGAGGAAATGGCAGCTCAAGAAGATTAAATAATCTTTCCCATGGAACACAGCCAGTAAACGGCAGAACCAGAATCCAAACCTGAGCTTGACACCAAAGTTCAAAATCTTAACTCGCTCTGCTGCATCACCAAGAATATGACTTTGAACCCTTTGCTATTTAACTCTTATCAAGATCCTGGTGTTGGAGATAATGCTCATGAAGTATGCCCAATGGACATGCAGTCCACCATTTCTCTGATGGTTAGAAACACAAGGTTTGACCCTTTGGCCTAACATTGATCAGAATTTTTTGTTTGTTTTAGCTGAAATGTAAACATTATCAGCTCTCAGCACAGACCTCATAAAATACAACTGTATGAGCCTCACTAATGTATTTGTCCTGACCTGTTGTTGGGCCCACTATTCACTATTCCCCATGCCATGCTCTTCATGAAGATGAACGGGAGAAATGTCTCTTAGGGTTTAGTATGAGAAAGGGCTACGCTCTTCTGAAGCAATATGTTTGTTTCAATTTAATAGCTGTTACAAATTTGGCACTGGATCAGTAAGAAGTATAATGGCCACCTGCAGCAGCACGGGAACTAACCTTCCTTCTAGATCCATCTCACAGCTTTTGTCCTTCTCCCCAGCACAATATCCCTTCTCTTTTTAGGGTGATTCCCTCAATTTTTTTAAATTTATTTTATTGCATTTTAGGTTTTGGGGTACATGTGAAGAACATGGAAGATTGTTGCATAGGTACACACGTGGCAGTGTGATTTGCTGCCTTCCTTGCCATCACCTATATCTGGCATTTCTCCCCATGCTATCTCTCCCCAACTTGCCACCCCCCGCTGCCCCTCCCCTATGTCCCCCCAAAAGACCCCAGTGTGTACTGCTCCCCTCCCTGTGTCCATGTGTTCTCATTGTTCAACACCTGCCTATGAGTGGGAATATGCGGTGTTTGATTTTCTGCTCTTGTGTCAGCTTGCTGAGAATGATGGTTTCCAGGTTCATCCATGTCCCTACAAAGGACACGAACTCATCCTTTTTGATGGCTGCATAATATTCCATGGTGTATATGTGCCACATTTTCCCTGTCCAGTCTATCATCCATGGGCATTTGGGTTGGTTCCAGGTCTTTGCTATTGTAAACAGTGCTGCAATGAACATTCGTGTGCACATGTCCTTATAACAGAATGATTTATAATCCTTTGGATATATACCCAGTAATGGGATTGCTGGGTCAAATGGAATTTCTATTTCTAGGTCCTTGAGGAATCGCCACACTGTCTTCCACAATGGTTGACCTAATTTACACTCCCACCAACAGTGTAAAAGTGTTCCTATTTCTCCACATCCTCTCCAGCACCTGTTGTCTCCAGATTTTTTGATGATCACCATTCTAACTGGCGTGAGATGGTATCTCAATGTAGTTTTGATTTGCATTTCTCTGATGACCAGTGATGATGAGCATTTTTTCATATGTTTGTTGGCCTCATGTATGTCTTCTTTTGTAAAGTATCTGTTCATATCCTTTGCCCACTTTTGAATGGGCTTGTTTTTTTCTTGTAAATCTGTTTTAGTTCTTTGTAAATTCTGGATATCAGCCCGTTGTCAGATGGGTAAACTGCAAAAATTTTTTCCCATTCTGTTGGTTGCCAATTCACTCTAATGACTGTTTCTTTTGCCATGCAGAAGCTGTGGAGTTTGATTAGGTCCCATTTGTCTATTTTGGCTTTTGTTGCCAATGCTTTTGGTGTTTTGGTCATAAAGTCCTTGCCTATGCCTATGTCCTGAATGGTTTTGCCTAGATTTTCTTCTAGGGTTTTTATGGTGTTAGGTCTTATGTTTAAGTCTTTAATCCATCTGGAGTTAATTTTAGTGCAGGGTGTCAGGAAGGGGTCCAGTTTCTGTTTTCCGCACATGGCTGGCCAGTTTTCCCAACACCATTTATTAAACAGGGAATCCTTTCTCTGTTGCTTGTTTTTGTCAGGTTTCTCAAAGGTCGGATGGCTGTAGATATGTTGTGTTGCCTCCAAGGCCTCTGTTCTGTTCCATTGGTCTATATCTCTGTTTTGGTACCAGTACCATGCTGTTGATTACTGTAGCCTTGTAGTATAGTTTGAAGTCTGGTAGTGTGATGCCTCCCACTTTGTTCTTTTTGCTTAGAATTGACTTGGCTATGTGGGCTCTGTTTTGGTTCCATATGAAGTTTAAGGTTTTTTTTTCCAGTTCTCTGAAGAAGGTCATTCGTAGCTTGATGGGGATAGCATTGAATCTGTAAATTACTTTGGGCAGTATGGGCATTTTCACGAAATTGATTCTTCCTAACTATGAACATGGAATGTTTCTCCATCTGTTTGTGTCCTCTCTTATTTCGTTGAGCAGTGGCTTGTAGTGCTCCTTGACGAGGTCCTTTACGTTCCTTGTTAGTTGTATTCCTAGGTATTTTATTCTCTTTGTAGCAATTGTGAATGGCAGTTTGTTCTTGATTTGGCTCTCTTTAAGTCTGTTATTGGTGTATAGGAATGCTTGTGATTCTTGCACATTGATTTTGTATCCTGAGACTTTGCTGACGTTGCTTATCAGTTTCAAGAGATTTTGGGCTGAGACGATGGGGTCTTCTAGATATACAATCATGTCTTCTGCAAATAGAGACTATTTGACTTCCTCCTTTCCTATTTGAATACCCTTTATTTCTTTTTCTTCCCTGATTGCTCTGGCTAGAACATCCAGTACTATATTGAATAGCAGTGGTGAGAAAGGGCATCCTTGTCTAGTGCCAGATTTCAAAAGGAATGCTTCCAGTTTTTGCCCATTCAGTATGATATTGGCTGTTGGTTTGTCATAAATAGCTTTTATTAATTTGAGATACGTTCCGTCAATACCTAGCTTATTGAGAGTTTTTAGCATAAAGGGCTGTTGAATTTTGTCAAAGGCCTTCTCTGCATCAATTGAGATAATCATGTGGTTTTTGTGTTTGGTTCTGTTTATGTGGTGAATTACGTTTATAGACTTGTCTATGTTGAACCAGCCTTGCATCCCGGGGATGAAGCCTACTTGATCATGGTGGATAAGCTTTTTGATGTGCTGTTGCAATCGGCTTGCCAGTATTTTATTGAAGATTTTTGCATCTATGTTCATCATGGATATTGGCCTGAAGTTTTCTTTTCTTGTTGAGTCTCTGCTGGGTTTTGGTATCAGGATGATGTTGGTCTCATAAAATGATTTCGGAAGGATTCCCTCTTTTTGGATTATTTGGAATAGTATCAGAAGGAACGGTACCAGCTCCTCTTTGTATGTCTGGTAGAATTTGGCTGTGAACCCATCTGGACCTGGGCTTTTTTTTGGGTGGTAGGCTCTTAATTTCTGCCCCAACTTCAGACCTTGTTATGGGTCTGTTTAGGGTTTTGGCTTTTTCCTGGTTTAGGTTGGGAGGAGGCAAGTGTCCAGGAATTTATCCATTTCTTCCAGGTTTACTAGTTTTTGTGCATGGAGTTGTTTGTAATAATCTCTGATGATGGTATGAATTTCTATGGAATCTGTGGTGATATCCCCTTTATTGTTTTTTATTGCATCTATTTGGTTATTCTCTCTTTTCTTTTTTATTAATCTGGCTAGTGGTCTATTTTGTTGATCTTTTCAAAAAACCAGCTCCTGGATTTATTGATTTTTTGAAGGGTTTTTTGTGTCTCTATCTCCTTCAGTTCTGCTCTGATCTTAGCTATTTCTTGTCTTCTGCTAGACTTTGAGTTTTTTTTTATCTTGTTCCTCTAGCTCTTTCAATTTTGACGATAGGGTATCAATTTTAGATCTCTCCTTGCTTCTCACGTGAGCACTTATTGCTATGTATTTTCCTCTAGAGACTGCTTTAAATGTGTCCCAGAGATTCTGGTATGTCGTGTCTTCATTCTCATTGGTTTCGAAGCACATCATTATTTCTGCCTTCATTTCATTGTTTATCCAGTCAACATTCAAGAGCCAGTTGTTCAGTTTCCATGAAGCTGTGCGGTTCTGAGTTAGTTTTTGAATTCTGAGTTCTAACTTGCTTGCACTGTGGTCTGAGAGACTGTTTGTTATGATTTCCGTTCTTTTGCATTTGCTGAGGAGTGATTTACTCCCAATTATATGGTGAATTTTAGAGTAGGTGTGATGTGTTGCTGAGAAGAATGTATATTCTGTGGATTTGGGGTGGAGAGTTCTGTAAATGTCTATTAGGTTTGCTTGGTCCACGTCTTAGTTCAAGTCCTGGATATCTTGTTAATTTTCTGTCTGGTTGATCTGTCTAATATTGACAATGGAATGTTAAAGTCTCCCACTATTATTGTGTGGGAGTCTAAGTCTCTTCGTAAGTCATTAAGAACTTGCCTTATGTATCTGGGTGCTCCTGTATTGGGTGAGTATATATTTAGGATCGTTAGCTCTTCTTGTTGCATTGATACTTTTACCATTATGTAATGTCCTTCTTTTTCTCTTTTGATCTTTGTTGCTTTAAAGTCTATTTTATCAGAGATGAGCATTGCAACTCCTTCTTTTTTTTGCTCTCCATTTGCTTGGTAAATCTTCCTCCATCCCTTTATTTTGAACCTTTGTGTATCCTTGCATGTGCGATGGGTTTCCTGGATACAGCACACTGATGGGTTTTGGCTTTTTATCCAATTTGCCAGTCTGTGTCTTTTGATTGGGGCATTTAGTCCATTTACATTTAGGGTTAATATTGTTATGTGTGAATTTGATACTGCAATTTTGGTGCTAGCTGGCTGTTTTGCCCATTAGTTGATGCAGATTCTTCATTGTGTTGATGATCTTTACCATTTGGCATGTTTTTGGAGTGTCTGGTACTGGTTGTTCCTTTCTATGTGTAGAGCCTCTTTCAGGAGCTCTTGTAAAGCAGGCCTGGTGCTGATGAAATCTCTGAGTACTTGCTTGTTCACAAAGGATTTCAGTTTTCCTTCACTTATGAGGCTTAGTTTGGCTGGATAGGAGATTCTGGGTTGAAAGTTTTTTTCTTTAAGGATTTTGAATATTGGCCCCCACTCTCTTCTGGCTTGTAGGGTTTCTGCTGAGATCTGCTGTGAGTCTGAAGGGCTTCCCTTTGTGGGTAACCTGATCTTTCTGTCTGGCTGCCCTTAGTGTTTTCTCCTTCATTTCAACTCTGGTGAATATGAGGATTATGTGTCTTGGGGTTGCTCTTTGTGAGGAATATCTTTATGGTTTTCTCTGTATTTCCTGGACTTGAATATTGTCCTGCCTTGCTAGGTTGGGGAAGTTTTCCTGGATAATATCCTGAAGAGTATTTTCCTGCTTGGATTTATTGTCTTCATTGCACTCACGTACACCTACCAAACGTAGATTAGGTCTTTTCACATAGTCCCACATTTCCTGGAGATTTTGTTCGTTCCTTTTTACCCTTTTTTCTGTGATCATGCCTTCTCGTTTTATTTCATTGAGTTGATCTTCAACCTTTGATATCCTTTCTTCTGCTTGGTCAATTCAGCTGTTGAAACTTGTGCATGCTTCACGACATTCTAGTGTTGTATTTTTTAGCCATCAATTCACTTATATTCCTTTCTAAGTTGTCCATTCTCGTTAGCATTTCATCAAATCTTTTTTCAATGTTTCTTTGCATGGGTTAGAATATGTTCTTTTTGTTCACCGAAGTTTCTTACTACCCACCTTCTGAAGTCTGATTCTGTCATTTCATCACACTCATTCTCCATCCAACCTTGTTCCCTTGCTGGTGAGGAGTTGTGATCCCTTGGAGGAGGAGAGGTGTTCTGGTTTCGAGTGTTTTCATCCTTTTTGCGCTGGTTTCTTCCCATCTTTATGGATTTATCTACCTGTCGTCTTTGTAGTTACTGACTTTCAGACTGGGTCTCTGAGTGGACATTCTGTTTGTTGATGAAGTTATTTCTTTTTCTTAGTTTTCCTTCTAACAATCTGGCCCCTCTGCTGTAGGACTGCTGAGGTCCACTCCAGGCCCTGCTTGCCTGGGATCGCCTGCAGCAGCTGCAGAGCAGTAAGGATTGCTACCAGTTTCTTCTTCTGCCATCTTTATCCCAAAAGGATACCTGCCAAATGTCAGTCTGATCTCTCCTTTATGAGGTGACTCTTTGGATATACAGTGGTCAGGGTGCTGCTTGAGGAGACAGTCTGTCCTTTATTGCAGCTGAAGTGCTGAGCTGTGAGCTCTGTTGTTCATTCAGAGCTGCTGGGCAGGTACATTTAGGTCTGCTGCAGCAGAACTCATAAACCACTTTTTGTTCCCAGGTGCTCTGTCCCAGGGAGTTAGGGCTTATTTATGAGTTTCCACTGTGCTGCTGCCTTTTTTTTCAGGGCTCCCCTGCCCAGCAAGGAGGCAGCCTAGTCACTGTCTGCCTGCAGAGGCTTTGCTGAGCTGCTTTGGGTTCCGCCCAGCTGCTGTGTAAACTTCCCTGCAGTCTTGTTTATATGGGTGTAGTTAGAACTGCCTCGGCAATGGTGGCCCGCTTCTGTATTGGCAGACTCTGTCTGTAATGGCAGGTTGCCTTGGCAATGGCAGATTGCCTTGGCAACGGCAGGCATCCTCAGCAATGGCGGGTTGCCTTGGCAATGGCAGGCTGCCCCAGCAATGGCGGATTACCTCCGTAGTGGTGTAGTGCCTCAGTAATGGCGGACGTCCCTCCCCCACAGAGCTGGACCATCCCAGGTTCAGCTGCGCTTGCTGTGAAACTCTCGATCCAGAGAGTTTCTGATTGCTGTTCTTTCGTGGGGGTGGGACCAGCTGAGCCTGATCACCTGGCTCCCTGCCTCAGAGCCTTTTTTTTCCTTTTTATCCCAGGTATTCCAGTCACCTGTTGAAAGGGTGCCGGGATCTGTGTGATTTCCCGTGCGGTGACCCACTGTGCCGGTTTAAACAGCGGCGCTGAGATTCGTGGCACTTTTTTTTGTCCAGGAATCTCCTGGCCTGGATCCCTGTTCAGTCCCCCCTTATCAGATGAATAGGTGACTTTCTGGGGCTCCAATTGCCAGCCAAAAGGGTACCCGGACCAGTGTATTTTGTAGGGAGAACCGCCGGCCAGGGCGCCAACAGAGCAGCTGCGCCAACCAAAAGAACCCCACCGGCTAAAACAGCCGCGCTGGCGACACGTGGGGCTCCTCCGCCTGGTAATCTCCTGGTCCATGGGCAATAAAAATGTGGCGTCCACTCGTCCACTCACCCTCTGCGCTTTCACTGGGAGCTGCAACTCTGAGCTGTTCCTAAACGGCCATCTTGGATCTTCTCTTTTTTTTTTTTTTGAGACGGAGTGTCACCCTGTCGCCCAGGCTGGAGTGCAATCTCAGCTCACTGCAACCTCCACCTCCCTGGTTCGAGCAATTCTCCCGCTTCAGCATCCTGGGTAGCTGGGATTACAGGTGCTCACCACCAAACCCAGCTAATTTTTGTATTTGTAGTAGAGAGGGGGTTTCACCATGTTGGTCAGGCTGATCTCGATTCCCTCAATTATTTATTCTGTTCTTTTAGTTATCTTTTTCACTTAAAATCCTTTGGGGGGGGCCAGGCGCAGTGGTTCACGCCTGTAATCCCAGCACTTTGGGAGACCAAGATGGGCAGGTCACTAGTCTAGGAGATTGAGACCATCCTGGCTAACATGGTGAAACCATGTCTCTACTAAAAATACAAAAAATTAGCTGGGCATGGTGGCATGCGCCTATAGTCCCAGCTACTCAGGAGGGTAAGGCAGGAGAATTGCTAGAATCTGGGAGGCGGAGGTTGCAGTAAGCCAAGATGGCACCACTGTACTCCTGCCTCGGTGACAAAGCAAAACTCCGTCACCAAGGCAAAAAAAAAAAAAAAAAAAAAAATCATTTGGGGGAACAAAGACGTATTAATCAATTTCAATGTGGTTATATTTAATAAAAACATTTTTTTAAATAAACGTTTTCATCGCAACCTTTACAATTTCTTGAGGAATTTCCTTAGGCTATGGGAGAAGACTAAGATTTATTTGGAGTAAGATTCTCATGAAACCCTTCCCATGGCTGTCCCTTCACTTCATCCAGACATCAGTGCAAGCACCTCTGGGGTACTTCACCCACCTGCCCTTTCTTTTTCATTATCACATTTTATGCATTTGTTCACTTGTTCAATGTCTTCCCCCCTCACTGGAAAGTAAGCTACTTGAGGGCAGGGACTTTATATATCTTGTCACCGCAGTATCATTGGGAACTAGACTAGATACTGATAATTTGCTAAATGCATGACTGAAGTTAATGTTTTTAAACTAAGAAAAAAACTTTAAAAGCTTCTCAAAGTTAAAAGTCAAATTCTTTTTTTTTCCAGAAAGCGTCTCACTCTGTCATCCAGGCTGGAGTGCAGTGGCGTGATCTGGGCTCACTGCAACCTCCGCCTCCCGGGTTCAAGCGATTCTCCTGCCTCAGCCTCCTTAGTAGCTGGGTAAAAGTCAAATTTCTAAACAAATATATACAGAGTTAAAGATCGGTCAACAATTTAAAATGCCTTCACATTCAGTCTCTCATTTCTTTTTTTTTTTTTTTTTTTTTTTTTGAGAAAAGTCTTTCTCTGTCGCCCAGGATGGAGTGCAGCAGTACAATCTCAGCTCACTGCAACCTCTGCCTCCTGGGAATTTCACCGTGTTGGCCAGGCTGGTCTCAAACTCCTGACCTCAGGTAATCTGCCCGCCTTGGCCTCCCAAAGTGTTGAGATTACAGGTGTGAGCCACCGTGCCCAGCCTCATTTCATTTTTTGGACATCCCTGAGAAGGGTATTGCAGAGTGCTGTTTCTTTTTGGAGCCAGGCAGTTGCAGGGTTGGATTCTGACTCTGCTATTCATTAGCCTTGGGTATTAACACCTCTTCGATCCTCAGTTTTCTCTAAAATTAGTCTCTAATATTAGCTAGTGAATCAATCTACCCTACAGATCTGTAAAGAGGTTGACAGCAAATACATACCAGGTGCCTGGTATACAGCAAGTACCCCATAGACAGCAGTAACCATTACTAAGATCACTTGTTTAATGTCAAAACACTAGTAGTGAGGAACAGTCTAAATATCGGGGCTTCTGTAATCTCTGAGCTCTTTCCATTGGCCATACCATCTCTGTCTCATATTAATTCCTTAAGTCCCAAAAACCCATTTTGACTCCATTGAGAGAAAAAAAAAAAATTGTGTAACTGTAACCCAGTGCCTTCTGTTGGGTAGAGGCAGAAGCCAATGCTCAGATTCTCAGTGTTTTATGGAACTTTTCCAAAAAGCCCTCTGCTTTCATGGCCCTTCACTTACCTGTTTGCACCAGATACGTGATACTAACTTCATCAACTGGGAAAAAGGCAGCAGTTGCTCCGTACTCTGGGCACATGTTGGCAATTGTAGCTCGGTCAGCAATGGACAACTGGGCTACTCCTGGACCGAAGAACTCGACAAATTTGCCCACTACCCCAACCTGGCGGAGGTGCTAAGCAGCAGAAACAAGAGAAAAGTTTGAGATTTGACAGCCCACATTCAAACTGCAGAACTACCGTCTTGCACTTCTTACAAACTAGTCTTGTCAGCAAACCCAAACAATAAATTAGCCCAACACATTTGTAATCACTTTAAAAACTTAAAAAGCAATGCCAACTAAATGCAACATGGTATCCTGGATTGGATTCTGGAGCAGAAAAGGGACATTACTGAAAAATCTGGCAAAGTCTGAGTTACGAGTACCACACCAATGTTAACGTCTTAGTTTTGATCAACGTGCTATGGTTATACAAGATGTTAACATCACAGGAAGCTGGGACAAAGATAACAGGAATTCTCTGTACTCTTTATACCAACTCTCCTATAAATCTAAGATTATGTCAAATAGTTCTTATTTATAAAAAGAAAGACAAAGTATGCCCAAAATACAAATGACATTAAGAAAAGTATTTCAAAATGAGAAACATTCTTTCTCTCTCTAATGAGATCATTGGAAGTGTCTGTAAGTGCTAAATATTAAATTCTTTCAACCTAAATAACTACTTGCATTAGTTAAGAAAATAACTTTTCAAAGGAGTGATGAAAAAATTCATTCTACAAGTATAAGTCAAATGTAACCAAAAGATCCCCATATCTTTTCCATACAAGGCACCAGCCAGGAGTGACTGACGTAGCTCTGCATAAAGCCAGTTTCTACCTACAACCACAAAGATGGGCTCTTTTGGTTATATGGGACTTTGCCAGATTTTGTGAGGAAGTCCTGTATTATTCCACATCTGAAGAACAGTCCACAGACATTTGTGATAAGCTGTGGTATTCAAATAAATCTAATTCCAAATTTCACAAAAATTAAATCAAAGAGAAATGTCTTTTGCACTTTATCAATAGTGTGTCCAGGCAAATGACCCCACACCTCCAAATTATAAAATCAGAAAAATATGTTTGTGATCATTAAAAACCATTGCTTTTGCAAGAGTCTTCCAAAATGAAATGGCCTTCTTTTTACAAAACAAGCAAATCACAGAAAAAAAAGATGATCTCCTATAACAGCTACAGAAAAAGCCTAACACTTTCCAGCTTGGTGACATATCTGTTACAATAATTTAACTGATAATACAAAGAAGAGAATTTAAAAAGTCAAAGTCTATTCATGGAACTACCTTGCTATTTACATAAAAAGAAGAACCATGTGGAAAAAATGTAGTAAAAGTATAAACACATACATGGGGATGATTCTTACAACCTCAGGATAGTGATTATTTCTAGAAACAGGGAGTGTGGATTTAGCCACAGATATTACATATTATTTCTTTAAAAATATAGAGCTCTGAAGCAACTATGACAAAATGGTATCATCTGTTAAATCTACATGGTGGGCATATGAATGCCATTTTAATTTCTGTGTCATTGAACTATTTAACAATTTAAAATATTTAAGTAAAAGATCCATGCAGCAATACTAGAGGAAAATACACATAATTATCTAAACTTAACATAGAATACTCTTCTTATCTCCTCTCCTTTTAAAATCATCAACCTGGTTTCCTAGCATTGCTAGAGCACATGAAAACATAAATTAGATTCCATTCTGTATTCCCTCCACTGGAAAGCTGTCATTGTAACTTTCCAAGACCACAGAAGAGGCTGCCTATCGTTACCTTGGTAATGGTGAGCACAATGTCAGTGGATGTTACCAGAGGGTGGGGCTTCCCTGTCAGCCTGTAGCCAATCACCTGAGGAAGCACCATGCTGATTGGCTGACCCAGCATGACAGCTTCTGCTTCAATACCACCGACACCTGCAACGAACGGCATGACCAGAAGAATGCTTTCATTACTCCTTACTCTATCTCTCAGGTATACATTTAGTGTCATTATCAGGTAATAAACCCAGTTACAATGTTTAACTGGTGCAGAGTTATGTTTTTATAAACAGCAGGTTTTCTCTATTTTCCTTTATTGAGTTTTTTAACAAGTGTTTCTCAAAGCATGGTCCCCCAAACACCTGCATCAAAATCCCCTTGGTGCCACATGCAAGGAAGAGTAGGCTTTGGGAGTCTCCTTTTAACAAACACCCCGGGTGATTTTTGTGTATGCTAAATATCCCTAACCCCTTGCTCCCGTTAATTCTTCCAAGCATATTATTGAGTGCCTGCTGGGTGCAAAGTGATTTTCTGGGCACTGGAAAAACAGCAATGATGAAACTGCCAAAAATACCTCTCTGAAACTTGTGGTCATGTAAATTCATGTTACTGAGATGTAATGGAATCACAGTGAATTAAGGCACATGACCCAAAACAGCATATATGGAATAGAAACCTGGAAGAACACTCACCCCAACCAAGAACGCCCAAGCCATCAATCATGGTAGTATGTGAATCTGTGCCCACGACGCTGTCTGGGTAATAATAGCCATCCTGATCAAATACCACTCTTGCCAAATATTCCAAATTCACCTGGTGGATGATTCCTGAGCCAGGGGGAATGATCCGCATGTTGTGAAAAGCCTGGGAACCCCACTGGGATTGACAAATGGAAAGAGCGCTATGAACACGTGAGGTACTTCTACTCGGCCCATCTTCCTGGCACCTCTCCCTTGTACCCCACATACACAGAAAACCAAACAATGGAACCAGACCCTGCTCATACCTTTAAAAATTCAAATCGCTCTCTATTTCTTTCAAATTCCAGGTCTTGATTCTTCTGTAAACTGTCTGCCCTGTCAGAGAGAAAAATTAAATGTATACATGTTGAGGCTTAACATGTTAGTGGTCAAATTTATGGGTGATGAAGAAACAAAATGGAACTGCATCTCTGTGCTTGCTGAGTGATAATATGAATTTCATTCATGACTATTTACAATAAGGAAAAGGAGAGGTAACTAGTCAAAGTAAAAAGAGTAATTATTGTTTGGTTCAAGTGATTCCTACAATGCCTTTAAATATGGTAGGCAGAAAACATGAAGTGAATTCAAATTAAAACTGATTTAATGGTAAAGTCTGACTCTTAGGAACAGACTCAAGACATTTATATGACAACAGCAGCTTGGACATTTAAAGAACTCTTTCTTCTATACTCCTCATCCATGACCTGACTGTAACACCTCTCTGACCTGGGCTGTGTCTGGGCTGGCATTTTCATCTCTATATGTTGGGAGACGGAAAACTATCAATACCGAGAGGATCAGTACCTTACAGAATTACAATTTCCTGTGTGTAGGACCAAAGTTTATGAGGAAGATGGTATCAAGGCCATTCGGTCCATCAGGACAACAGATAGCACCAAGAAGATTTTCGAGGATTCTCAAGATCAAACTGCATTATTTTGAGTCAAGGTAGAATAAGTTATAGTCACAAGATTGCAGATTCAGCACACAGAATGTGCTCATAAAGAGTATTATCAGGATTGAGTGAACACAGGAAAGGCTAGTAAAATTAATAGCTAAGACCAAAGTCAGACTTCATTAATTAATGAAGTACTGGATAACTACTTTCCAGTACCCAGTAGTTAACACTTACTGACACTACTAGGAACCAGCCACTATTCTAAATGCTTTTTTTTCTCATTTAGTCTCCATAATATAACCATAATTTTCTCATATAGCCTCCATAACTCCCTTTGAGTTAGGTGCAACTAATAGCCACATTTTTCAATTGAGGAAACTGAGACACGGAGAGGTTAAGAAACTAGCTCAGGACCACAGAAACTAGTAAATGGTGGAACTGGAATTGAAACCCAGGCAGTCTGACTCCAGAGCTGACACAATCCTTTAATCCCTATACCACATGGCCTTCCTGTCATAGTTACAGAGACCGTGGCAGTAATGGCGGCAGTGGAGTAATACCACCACAGTAACAGCAAGAGCTAATGGGCAACATTACGTTACGGGCGCTCAGAGCTTTACACATGTGAACTCATGCATCATCATAACCCCTCACGTAAATACCACTGTCATCCTCAATGTCCAGAAGCAGCAGCTGAGGCACAGAAAGGTTACACAATAACACAGTGCTGTTATCTGAGCCTAGGTCTGACTGGCCCTGGGGTTCTCTACCTTAACCACGATACTCTACTTGACACCCACTCTGATCCTCCCCTCTCCAGAGCCTGTCATGGGCTACATGCTGAAAATGCAATGGTGCAAAAGCTGCGTGCTCACTGCCTACTGGAGCTGTGAGTCTGGTAAGTACAGGGTGCCATGAGAGGGGCACTCAGAACGGGCCATAAACCCAGCTGGGGATGGGGAGTTGGGGAGATTGGAATGCTTTCCAGAACGAAATGATATCAATGTAGTCTGAAGGATGACACCGAGTCAGCCTGAGCAAGATGGGCAGGCACTCCTTGAAAAGGACCAGAAGCATGTATTATTTACCACATAGAAAACACATTAAGGTTACCATGCTGATTTTTTTTCTCTTGATATGAATATTCTCCAAGACAAGTGTCAGTTGCTTTAATATGATCAATTCCTGAGACTGCCTTACAGCAGGGGTCTACAAACTAGCCCATGGGCCAAACGTGGCCCAATGCCCATCTATGCTTAACTATCAAATAAAGGATTATTTTTATATTTTTATAGGCTGGGGCATGGGGGCAGGCAGAGAATATGTGACAGAGATAGCATATGGCCAGCAAAGCCTAAAGTATTTGCTATTAGCCCTTTTTAGAAAAAGTCTGCTGATCCCTGCCTGAGTGAATGAGTGTCTGTAAATGTGTGTACATGTTCAAGAAAAGCAAAAGAGAGAGGAAGGAGAAACCCCAGGATAGCAGAACAAGGCAGGATACCAGTACAGACCCTGGCATCAGCAGATTCTGTGGACCCTCTGGATGAGACGCAGCTACTCCTCAAGGTACTCATCTCGACCTTCTCAATAGTATGCTGAGGGCTCCATCCCTCTAGTTCCCACCTGTCTCTACATCAGATCTGTTTCTAGTGTGTTTTGGGCATGTGCATCAAGAATACTTCAGGCAAACTCAATGTGTCAAACCCTGATGCTGGGCTTTCTTTCCTAAATCTGTTCCTCTTCCCTGCCTGTCCATATCTAATGACCTCTTCTCCCACCACTTAGTACCTACAACTATCAAGGTATTTATTCCAGAAATAGCCTCCCAACTAGCTGCCCTGTGAGGCCATTCAATCTACCTTTGGTACTGTCACCTGAATCATTTTCTAAAATACAAATCATCATGCACCAGCTTGAATCTACCAATGGCTTCCCATTTTCTAATAAAGTACAAAGTCCTTGTCTTAAAAACCCTTCTCTTCAGCCATCCTTTATAAGCCCTCTCCTATCCTCCAATCTAAGCTCTCAGCCTCAGCCACACTGTAGCCAGCATGCTCTCCCCACCCCCACTTTCCTCATGCCTTTGCACGCTCTATTTGCTCTGAGTAGAATGTCTTTTCCAGCTCTTCTCTCCTTGGTAAACAGACTTCAGGATCCAGATCAGGTGACACTCCTTGAAGAACCCACAGCCTCCCCAGGTCAGGATGATTTGCCCCTTCTTTGTGGTGACTATATTTACCAACTGCATGAAAGCAGTGTGTTCACTAATTTCTCTCTCCTTCTAAACTACAACCTGTTTCTGGAATAAATACTGGCACATAACAGCTCTGCTAAATGGATTTAATTTTTTTTAAAAAAGGAAAACATCTCTGACCATGATTTCTATCACTACAGTTGAGATTATAACCACATGTGACCCCTGACCCTCCTCCCCATATCTTTTGCTATACTGTGAGCACGTACGGACTCCTAGTCATCGTACCTTATCTTCTACCCTCCAGCACTAGGAGGATGGCAGAGCTTCTTACAACAGAAGCATGACTGATGATTGGTGTGGGAACGTTTACCCCAGAAAGTGTTGGGGTTATCAGTTTAATGGAAGCAACATGTTCATAGGACGTGCAGACGCCAGAAATGCTTAGACTGTTTCATGATACAGTAATTCCAGGTAAAATCCTACTTACTCAGGAAAACAAAACATCTATTATGTGGAGCTTGGCTCAATTAGCCTGTCTAGCTACTAGAATGAATAAATAGAACCAGTATTCAGATTTTTCTACCACTCAGAACTTCCCTAAATGAGTGTAATCTAGTGAGCTTTTAATAAGGTCTCTAAATGTGAATGGTCTCACAGACTAAAGAGGAAATTTTTTAGTTATTTAATTTGAATTCAGATTTGGGTGTAGTTCAGTTTCTGAGAATTACATTTAACAGAGCTCCAGAAATTCACAGACAGTATTTACAATGGAGATAGTTTTCACATTAATGAAATGTGGTCAGAAACTGTTATGAAATTCTTGCTGGAGAAAAAAAAATGGTGAGGTAACTTTGTAAAATATCACAATGTGTTAGTTAGAACTTCAACTCCTAAAGATGGTGTGAAGCTAATCAGTGTTGTTGAAACTCTAGGCAAAGAGCTTACCTTTTAAACATTTAACTGAGATTTTTACTACTCTACCACCCCTTACCCAGTTTTTTTTTTTGCTCATTTCTAGAAACAGAGCTGGAAATAAGCCCAAAGCACACAGTTTCACAGAGTTGAGATATCACATTTAATTCCTCACAAACATGAGGAGATCATGAGGCTGAATTGCAAAACCACAGCTCAAGAAATAAAAAAAAAAAAAATACCACCAATAAAAACGCTTCTAAAAGAAATGTTCTTGCCGGGTGCGGTGGCTCACGCCTGTAATCCCAGCACTTTGGGAGGCCGAGGCGGGTGGATCACAAGGTCAAGAGATCGAGACCATCCTGGTCAACATGGTGAAACCCCGTCTCTACTAAAACTACAAAAAATCAGCTGGGCGTGGTGGCACGTGCCTGTAATCCCAGCTACTCAGGAGGCTGAGGCAGGAGAATTGCCTGAACCCAGGAGGCGGAGGTTGCGGTGAGCCGAGATCGCGCCATTGCACTCCAGCCTGGGTAACAAGAGCGAAACTCCGTCTCAAAAAAAAAAAAAAAAGAAATGTTCTCTTTAATTTTATATATATATAAAATATATATATAGGTTTGCTAGATTTGGCTATCAATCTAGGTCAAAGTTCACCCCTGGATTTTGCTGTTTTCATAATATTTTCAGTACATGGTATAAATGAAAAAGGTCTATAAAAAATTGAAAACACACTTGATTAGAGTCAAGGTTTAAAAAAAAAAAAAAATTACAGTGAACTTGGTGATGACCCAAGTTCAAGATGCATTAACAGCCATGAGCTCTTTGAATTGTGACTCAATAGAGTTTAGACATGAAAACTACTACAATTCTGTCTCTACCTGTACTTTCACCTTCTAGGCAAGTGAAATCAACGTTAACCTGTCAACATTAATGAAAGTCTCCAAGAAAGATGAAGTTGGGCATGAATTTAAGGCTACTTTCATAACTTCTGAAGTGGGACTTTATCCCATCTCAAATAGATAACATCTCACACATATTTTAAACTCCACCCTTTGAAGCCAAAACATTAAACTGAGTTTGTGTGATTTAGGAAAAACGGAAGGTGGGGGAAGACATTGCCTTTGGACAGGTTTAGAGTCCAAAGGAAAGGAAAGAGTTGGCAAGTATATGGTCTAAGAACCATCGATTCAGGGCACAAAGTAGATTTCTCTTTATCCTGAATTTATCTGGTTTAGATGTTAGCAATATTAACTGGAGAAAGACCATTTTCTAAATTTCTTTTGAGGCTGCAAGGAACATACTTACATCCCCAAGGACGCAAATAAAGGTGTTTTTGTTTCTGTTTGAGTGGTTTCATATTCTTAAATGACTTAATTATAAAAATAATAGCTTCTTATTATGAAAATGAAAACAGTTATAATGCCAGAGAAAACTGCTTAGCAGTTTGGCACCCGTTCCAATCTTTTAATCCCTGCATAATTTTCCATGTAGCTGATGCTACTCTACACATGCAGTGTAGCATCTGGCTCGTTGAGCTACAATGTGATCATGTTCTAAGTGTTATTAAAGACTTCATAAATTAAACTCTAAAGGTTACCTAATGATTCACTTCAGGAGTATACCATAACTTAATAAACCAAATTTTGTGGACATTTAGAATGCTTCTAGGCTTCATTTATAAATAATACTTTTATAAACATTATTGGCCATTAAGCTTTTTCTGAAGTCGGCTATCCAGATTAGCTAGATGTAGTGGTGCATGCCTGTGATCACAGCTACTCAGGAGGCGGAGGTGGGAGGACGGCTTGGGCCTAGGAGGTTAAGGCTGCAGTGAACTGTGATCACGCCACTCTGGTCTAGGCAACAGAGAGCCTGTCTCAAAAAAAAAAATAATAACTGATATAAAGGGTATGCCTGGAAGTAAGAATTCCAGGACAAAGGATATAGAAATTTCTAAGGTCTTAACATATATTGCTTCAATCCTCATTTCTAATTATTAGTGCTATCAGCAGTATATGAAAGTTTCTCCCTTATAACACCTTCATAATTAGTTTATTTTCTAATCTCAATTATATTGATAACAAAATGACATCTCAATTATTTACTTTTTTTATTACTTGTGAGATTGGAAAGCCTTTATATACTGTTTACTACCATTTGCATTTCCTTTTATTATGAAATATCTACTTTCCTTTGCCCATTTATCTTCAGGAACCTATTATTTTCTAAATGGATTATAGATACTCTATATATTAAGTATATGAACACATTGCCATATTTGTTGCAAGTATTTTTCAAGTTATCTTCTCTTAACTTTGAAGTAACTAAATTTACAGCTTTTTTCCTTGTCTCACTTGTTGCTTCTAAATTTAGTCTCATTAAGACATTTGACACATATATATTTCCTTGTAAAACTTTTAAACATTTATGCTTTAATTCGTAAGAACTGCTCCCTCCACTAATCAATTTTCCCAGCACTGTATGTGGAAAAGTTATTTCTTTTCCCACTGATAGTTTTTTGTTTTTTTTTTTTTGACAACTTGACATCATCATACTTCTAGGTTAAGATAATGGCCTCTTAAAAATAATTGATTGTCCACACTGTATCCAAACTCTTGCTGTGTAATCTTGCAGTTACTTCCACCAAAGATGGGTGGACTGTATTTCCCCATCCCAGCTTTGGCCTCAACCATGTGATTTGCTTTGATCAATGGCACCATGAACAGAAGTGATGCTGTGCTGGTCCTTAGCTAGGCCTTAGAGATACTGTGTGTTTCCACTTGCCCACTTGAGCCTCTGTGGTCACAAGACAGCTGCTTTCTCCTTCAGCCTGGACCCCAAAAGAAACACACATGGAACGGGGTTGCCCCAGCTACCCTGCAAATGTATGGTTCAATGGAAGCTGCCAACCCAGCTACTGCAGTGCAAACCAGAGCTGCCCAACTGTGGTCACCTAGGTCATCTGACCTCCCAAACAACTTATAGACATGTAAGAAATAAAATTCTTATTGTTGACTGCTGCTGAGATTCTGGAGTTATGTGTTACACTGCAATAGCTGATTTTTTTTACACCTATCTCTACATTGAAATCTTCATGGTTTTGGCTGGTACCAATTCTGCCTTTTGGAGAAAAGGACAAATGGTAGTTTCTTCTGACTTCATTCCCATCTGTTGATTGCTATTTTATCCAAAGGGCAAAAATGACTAGATCCTTTTTTTTTTCCAAGTTTAACTTCATCAGGTACTCTTACAGGCCCTATCAAATCACTAAGTGCTTCTCTTAGATTCTACTATTTTCTATACCTTTTTGTATATCTTACAAAAGACTGGGGCTATATAACAATGTTTAATATCCTGATGCCATTTTAACCCAAAGACTCACTCCCAACACTTCCAACTTAAGGCAAAGGCTTTTAGAGAGTGAGATTTAGAGATAAAAGCTCACTCAAATAAACTGAGTCAGGAAAATTGACCATTACTACTCAACTCCTAATCTCACAAAACTTAGTCATCTCTTCAATGAGCTAGGATTACAAATGCTACATATACTTTGCTTAAGAAGTATTTAAAGTTTGTTAAGAGGTCAGACCAAAGTTGCTAGTTCACAACTATATAGTCACATGTTCAGTTCTCTTCTTTGTAAAATGTTTTCTTTACTAAGATTTTCTTTCCTTTTTTTTTTTTAAACACAGGGTCTTGCTCTGTCACCCAACTGGTGTAAACGGCTTAACCTCCTAGGCTCAGGTGATCCTCCTGCCTCAGCCTTCTAAATGGCTGGGACCGCAGGCACACACCACCATATGTGACTAATTTTTAAAAAGTTATTTGTAAAGACAAGGTCTCCCTATGTTGGCCAGGCTGGTATCAAACTCCTAGACTCAAGCAGTCTTCCTGCCTCAGCCTTCCACAGTGCTGGGATTACAGGCACGAGCCACTGCACATGGCCAACGAAGACATTTTAATATGCATACCTTTGGATGCCAAGGATGTGGGGATGAATTTAAAAAACAAAAACACACAAAAAATACCTATCCTCAGAGTTGTTTAGTTTTTCCTCACCTAAAGATGTTATAGATCATTAGGTGTCTTTATTTAGCTCACCAAGACTCTCACTTAACTGAAGAACAATTTCAAGGTCACCCAGTTTAGTATATTAAGTGCCTATTTATCTGCTCAGCTCTTGCATTCAGGAGCTGAGAGTCTACTTACCAAGGCAACTCAAGTAACAACTTCCCTTCAAAATCTACAGGCCCACTCAGGACACTAAATCTTCTGGCAAACTGAAGAACAGGGAGCTCAGTAGGCTGGAAAGTGAAGGATTCCCAATAGAAGATTTAAGCTGGCCTTAAAGTACAGGTAGGACTTGGCAGGAAGAGAGGAGAGGATATCCCAAACAAAAGAAGAAACAAAGAGAAAGAAAGGGATAGGCATTGTGGAAATCCACGTGGAGAGGTAGAGATCGATAGATATGCAACAGTTACTTGGGATCAAAAAAGAAATAAGGTTCCAGTGGATGAAAAAACTCAAACATACACCTGCACTGATACATACTTGTGTTCACAAGCTCTCAGGGCAGAATTTCATGTGTGTGTGTTTTCACCCAGACTTCAAGCCAGATTCAAATGCAGGCTGCTCCCACCCAAGAAGTCAAAACAACTTTTTAAAAAAATCTACCTATTCTTCCCCCTACAACATCTTTACTGCAAAATCTATATGAAGTTTGAGTTTTTCAGAAGATATCTTTTAAAGATTTTCTTTTACTTAACTACATATATGCATTTTAAAAATATTTGTATTCAAAGATTTTGCACAAAGCAGAACACTCAGGTATCATTTTACTCTCTCACCTTCTGTTGAAATCAACCTGGATGGAATGATCTATTACGAGATCAACAGGACAGACAGGGTTTATTTTCTCTGGATCTCCTCCTAACTTTTTCACAGCATCACGCATTGCAGCAAAGTCAACCACAGCGGGCACACCTCTAAGAGATGAAAGAGAATAATGCAGAAAATAAGCCTTAAATGTGTGTAACTGGATTTTTCAGCTTTTGCCTCCATTGGTAATACTGGGAAGGCCCTACCTCATCAGAGGACCTAACAGTGGGTGAGATGTAGAAAAGTGAAAGTTTCTAAGTGTATTTCTTTGGGCAGAAATCACATAGGTAGTAAGTACCATGACTGGGTGGTATCTCTACGTACAATGTTATCACTGTATTAAATTTGGTAACAGCTACGGTCTAAATAGAGCAACGATGGGAACCCTGGCACTTAACAACTCTGGAACTCTTAACTGCTGTGAGTGCTTCCCATTCACATGGTGGCTTGACAGAGACCTGCCGAAGACATTCAGATCACACCTTCAACTTTGACCACATGTAAAGGATGGATATAATTCAGAAAAGGTGGCTGTGAATCAAATTCCTGTTAAATGAATCTTTCCCTCTTTTTAGCTTAAAAGTATAACATTTTGGTGATTTCCTCTAGAAAAATGAAACTGGGTCTCTAGAAGGAATAATGACATCACTTAAAAATGGCAATGTAGTATCTCAACAAAGATGCTGCAATGGGGAGCAAGGATTTCTAAAAATAGCAGGATGAGAACCGAGGCTTAACAGTAATGGTCAAGACTTGTGATGTGAGCTACAACAGATCCCCTCGGCAGACAGCACATCAGTGTTTCAAGTACAAGTGTCTGATGCCTAGTTTCCTGGGCAATAAAATGTGGGAGAGAAAAGATACCAAGATCACTCAATTCCACACTATTTCTTTGACCTTTCCTAGGAAACTCACGATTAGGATCTTTAGGAGTAAGGATAATGACCCTTCCCATTAGAAAAGGTGGGTGTCTCAGTTTGCCTGAGACAATCCTGGTTTCCTCTTGCTGCTGGGGGCAATAGCCCCCTTAGCTTTCAAAAGTGTCTGGATATGGGTATACGGGTAATAAATTATATAGTAATTATAGAGTGTTTTAGTTTGTTTGTTTAAAAGAAAACTCTTGAAAGGCTAACAAGGGAGGCAGAGAAGAGAAGAGCAAAGTGATATTAGGCTCACGTAAAATCCTGCAGGATGACACGAGCAGGCTTAAATGGCACTTCTATGTTCTTATGCTGCATGACATTCCAATGAAGAATATTTTCAATATCATGTTTGTTCACCAAAAACTCATCACAGTTCCGAATGGCTGCTTCCAAAAGAACTCTGATGGAAAATGGTAAGCGCCCTAGGAATTAAGGAGAACACATGACAAAATAAAACAAAACCATGAGACATCTTAAGTGCACTCTTTAAGGACAATCTCTAAAAGGTGATAGCAGGCATCAGACTATTCTCCCACAAGGAAAGAGGGTAAAGTGACCAACAGTTTAAAATACACAGTTATTTAATTAGTTTAACAGATATTCAGGGTTGGGTGCTGTGGCTCACGCCTGTAATTCCAACACTTTGGGAGGCTGAGGTGGGCAGACCATGAGGTCAAGAATCGATTGAGACCATCCTGGCTCAAGTGATCCTCCCACCTCAGCCTCCTAAGTACCTGGGACTATAGGTGAGCACCACCACGCCCAGCTAATTTTTTTATATTTCTTGTAGAGACAGGGTTTTGCTATGTTGCCCAGGCTAGTCTTGAACTCCTGGACTCAAGGGATCACCTGCTTTGGCCTCCCAGAGTTCAGGGATTACAGGCATAAGCCACCATACCCAGCCTATGTTGTGTTAATAACATATATTTATAAACGTATATACAAACACATGGAGTAATAGTTCTTATGAAAACTAATGCTCAAGAAATGAGAAAATAACTCCTCTACAATTATTGTAATTAAGACCAAAGTATATGTACATACATCTTTCAAAAGAAACAAAACCCTAAACACTATGCAGCATGGCCAGTGGTAACTGGAGGTCCTAAAATAAAACACTATTAATTCACAAGAAAAATTATTTTATTTATAAAATTTTCATTTTGATATATAAAAATTACTAAGCAATACTATCTGGAGATGTTATCTGGAAAAGACAGTGCAAAGGTTGAAAAAGGATGGAATTTGGAATAAAAAAGACTTGTGTTCTTGTCCTTCTTGTCTACCACCCACACACTTGTGATCTGAGCATGTGTCATTGACTCTTGGGCCTTAGCCGATTCAGGACCTCTTATACTTTATAAACATGACCCCATAGGGTTGTTATTCAGATTAAATATGATATAAATGTATATTCTATAAAGTGTTATATAAATGTTAAATGTATGTAATCATTACCTACTTAAAAATGACTACTATAGGAAAGGCATGTGTGTGCTTGTGCAATTAACCCAAGAACATTCACCCATTCTCTGCTACCGCCTCTTCAAACTCTCCTAAAGGATAATTAATTACATAGCTTAATCACTGTGCAAATGAGATTCCAATTGCTATCAGAGCCATGTACCTACCATATTTTGAACCCTCCAATTTATTCAAATTGAAGAATTTCTTTCCTGGTTCTACAGGATCCAATGGCTCAGCAAGGTATGCAAATGGGTTGCTCATGATTACTGATGGCCACGTGTCCCTGAAAAGAGAATATTTAAATTCTTCTTTTGAAGCTGGACCTCATTCTGACAAGCATTTACCCTTTTCAACGATTTCAGTACATATTCACTTAAAGAAATCACTTATCTTTTTGAAGTAGGAGGATGGTCGGGAGGTAAATTAATACAAGAATGATATTCTTAGCAAGTAAATGGGCTTGTGTAAAGTTACAGTGAAAACCAGCCTTCACCTCTTGAGAGCATAAAACCCCAAACTTCTTTTGTCTTATTTCTACAACTTTCCAACATTCCTTCACTGGCAGGAAAAAGTAAAATGAAGGATACACCTCATGGTAAATCTTGAATATATGAACAGACCTCTAAGCTGGTCTCATGTCCTGCTTGGCAAGAGGTCCCATAGCAGGTGACATTATGCAATTGTATAAAACTTGAACTTTGGAAATGGGGAGTTAAGAACCGTTGTTTTCCGGTACTGTCCTATGAACTTCCTGTTGTAACAATCTCTGCAGCATTTTGAATATACTTGAATGCCATAGTTAGAAGTCTTCCCGATTCATTTTTGCAGATGGTGGCAACAGTGTATTGACATCAGGGAATGTTTAAAGCAGGGGCGCCCAAAACCCAGGCGGCAGACCCCTATCAGTCCGTAGCCTGGTAGGAGCCAGGCCACACAGCAGGAGGTGAGCGTGGGTAGGTGAGCCAGCATTAAGGCCTAAGCTCACCTCCCATCAGATCAGCAGTGGCATTAGATTCTCACAGGAGCACAAACCCAATTGTGAACTGCGCTTGTGAATCTAACTAATGCCCGACAATCTGAGATGAGGAGGAACAGAAGTTTCATCCTGAAACCATCCCCTATTACCAATCCATAGAAAAATTGTCTTCTATGAAACCGATCCCTGGTGCCAAAAAGTTGGGGACTGCCGGTTTAAAGTACACCCTGATGGCATAAAGGCCCTAAATCCCCAGATGTGTTTAGAGGGAGACCCTTTGCCCCAGCTCTGGACAGTGCCTCTTATGTATCTTTTTATAAGCAAGGGAAGATGCCATTCTTTTCACCACATGGAAAAATGGTAATTTCAAACCATTTAACTATACATCTTAGAGCAAAACACACTGGGGAGGGAGTCAGAAGGCTTGCTTTCTGGTACTACCTCTAGGGCAAAAAATTCCTTTATCAATCGATTCCTTAATATTCTTAATTTTAGGATATATTAGAATAACTAACATTTCTCTGTTTAATCCCAGGGTTTTTATAAATAAATATTATTTAAATATTCAACATATTTATGAAATGACTAATATAGGATAATATATTACTGTAAAATGAAAAAAAACACCAAGTATAAAGGAAAGGACTGTTTGTGGGGATAAAATGTTAGAAGTGTGCTTTGTCTCTATAGACAGGCCCCTATCCTCACAGGACACAAAAGGGACTGGACTTTTTTAAGAGGCCAGGGCCCTAGAAATCAGGACTGAGAGGAAGACTTAGTTTTTACTATATTTCTTTTAGTATTGTTTGCATATTTAACTATGTACACACTTAACTTTAAAAAAAATAGTTAAAAATTTAAAAGAAATAGACATTTGCACATCTCCTCTCTCCAGAGTCTGGTAGGTACTAGGTAGTTTGGGGGAGAAGCAGTTGATTGAGAAGCAGCCTGTGTCTTGCTGGACTGCTAGTGCAGGTGACAGGACATGTCACAGGTACTGCTAACGGGCACAAGACACGGAAGAGGAGACAGCTGCATTGTTTGCCCAGTGCATCTTTCCTGGGAACTGCTTCTCTTGCCTAGTCTCACATGCTGTATGCAGCAGCTGCCATTTGGTGGGAGAGACAAAACGTGTCTGACCCAATCTGGCCCAATCAACTTCCTTCTCTGGGAATTCTGGAACTGAAACTAAAGAATGGGCAGCCAAGGCTGTGGGAACATACCATAACTGTGTTTATAAAAGTATGTAACCCTAGGCCATCTTCGTTAAATTATCCAGGGATCTTTCTTGTTAAAAATACAGATTTCTGAGTATCCCCTTCCCATCCATTGAATTTCTTCAAGCTTCCAGGTGATGCCAACACACGTTCAGTTTGAGAATCATTGCTGGGCACTGTGGAATACCACCAGGTGAGGCACTTCACACTTAATTCAGGAAGCAGAGAGGCAACACAGAAGATATGGAAAAAGGGAGGACATGTTCTAAAACGGGAGTCACAATCAAAATGCCTCCAGGGCTCAGGAAGAGAGCTGTGCAAGTCAGGCAGCACAGGGTCTAAGGGGCCCGGGTGATCTGTGCAGATGCCACGTGGCTCCAGTAGAGAGGGCATGAAGGAATGCCTGCCCAGTATTGAGAGATCATCTAATTTTCCAAGTGAGACTGGTAATCTAGATTTTTATATGAAGTCTTGGTTTATAAAAGTTGGCAATTAATTTTTTCTAAACTGTGTGGGTCTGTGGCATGATGGCAAAACCAAACACACCTGTGGGTCCTATTCAACCAGAGGTGTCAAGTAACCAGGTGGGCAAGTGCATGGCAGAAACTGAAATGGAAAAAGGGGGTGGATGGATTAAAAGGTGAAGAGGCAAAATTTAGAGAAAATGGCTGCTGGGTGGATGGGGGAAAATCTATGGGGAAAAGAAATAAGGCTTAACTCCAGGTATGGAGGATTGAAGGTTGTTAGGACTGCCTTGGGAGGGAAGATGATGGCTTTAGTTTTTGACGTGAGAGTGCATACAAGGTAAAGTGCCACACAAATGCAAGAGATTTAATTCCCACTCAACAAGCAGCCAATCAGAAGGGGTGGAAACCCTATAAATACTGTTTCATAAGAAACCTGCAAGCTTGTCCACAAAAGTTTACAAATCTGTGGGCTCAGAAAATGAAACTAATTCCGCTGGCTGAAATTCTGAAGATACATATTTAAAAAGGCAACAGTGCTACTCTGATTTGTCACCCATGCTATACTCCCCAGACTTACCTTTTCCACCCCCAAACAGTAGCAACTGCAACAATAAACTGTTTTGCCTGCCTGGAAAAACAGAAGAGCATCTCCACAGAGGCTGTGGGACGTCTGAGTCTCTGCAGGCAGGAAAAGTGGTGGGAAACTCTCATGGGACCGAGCAAGATGGGTCATTCACCTCTTTAAATAGACTTAAGTGTCTGAATCATCCCTATCTTGGTGTCAAGTCCTAAAGGACTTGGACAGATGCCCCAAGTCTGCCAAAAATTTTGGATTAAGCCAGCTGTTAATTTGTACCCATATCTGCCATTATGCAGTGGGGACCAAATGTGTCAATTTACTTCCCTGTAGCTACAAATGTCTGGGGCATAACTCAAGAAGCCTCACATGATTCCTGCTACTCCCACTATCCTACAAAGTCAGCTGGTATTTTAGGATGGATATAGTGACCAATATGGCGGCTCTTGGAGGAAATGGCTTGTTTTAAAGTGCACTACCATCGCTTCCCTTTTTTCTTGGAAGCTAGATAACTGTTTAGTTTCACTATGTTAAGAAAGTAAATTCTCTCTGCAGAAGGGAAGAAACAGTTAGTTATACCAGCACATGCCAAGTGCTTTGCACCATCTTCTCTACCTGGCAACATCTTCATAAATGAAATCATAAAATTATTCTCATTTTACAGATGAGGATACTGCAGCTCAGAAGGATGAAAAACCTTGCCTAATGGCATATATCTAGCAAGAGGCAGAGCTAGGTTTCGAACCCTGGCTCTTTCTGCCACCCTACACCACCTCTCTAGGTGCAGCCATACCTGCTCTGACGATGCCGTTGTTGGAGGTCACCCACCTGCCCCTAAAGCTAGGAGAGTCATGGGAAATCTTCTTACAAGACTCAGCTTTGAATGCTGGGGTTGCCTTTACTTCTTTCCAGGGGCCCCCCAGCAACCAGGTCTGAGCAAGGTAATGTCACCTGTCCTCTGCCACTTTGTGCTGAGACACAGGTCAGTAGAAAGTAACAGCGGCTACATTTGGGCAACCAAAGACTACTTTTGTCTGGAAAACGCGCCCTCCATACAAGCCTGGAGGACTCTGGAATTTTGATCTATTTCAAGGTTCAAGGATACCCACACTATCACTCTTGTCTCAAATCTCCTGGTTTAGTAACTCCAAGAGAAAGCCAAAAACAACCATGTTTCAAAGAGTGTGAGAAGAAAGATCTCTGGCTAGGTAATGGGTCCAGATCCAGAGAATAATATAGGCATGATGCCTCCTAAGTCTGTCTTTCCCTAGACAGACACTCAAGCCATCCCTAATCCTTATCACTGGTCGTTCAGGCTCCAAAAATACCCTCAAGATCTGGGGTTTCATCTAGAAACCCCACCATTGGTCAGGAAGTCCTCCCCATGTCCCACATCCACATAAAGCACAGGTCCCACGGTTTCAGTTCCTTTCTTATCTCCCACCCTCTCCTCCTGCTGCTTTGGTCTTGGTTCTTTTGTTTTCTCTGATCTTCATTCAACATTAAAAGATAGGAATGAACAAACAAAGAGAGCAAATGTGGATTTTTTTGGAGGTGGTGGAGTATCTAAATATAGACAGAGTTTTTTTTTTTGGAAGAGGGAAGAATTAGCACATATTACACTATTTGGGGTTGCTGCTTTCTTTGTTCTATAGAATGAGATGATACTGCATAGTGGCAAGAAGAAAAAAGAGGAGAATAAAAAAGAAAAAAGGAAAGGAACCAATAGGAAATGGTATCTTTTAAAGTGCATAGTGGGACCAGTTATTCAGAACTTGTCCCTCCGGGTCGCCTGTCGGAATGCTGAGGAAGGCTAACACTTGTCCTTGGCCACTGAATCAAGTAAGACAGACGAACAGTTCTTACACAAAAAGAATAAAAAAAGAGATACTGTATCTGAAATCCTTCACTACATGTAGTTCACATTCTGAAAGCCAACATAATTATTTGGTAGAGAAACAGTGTCTTTCAAAGCTAACCCATCCTGAAATAACAGCTGGGTGACTTGTACAGGGTCATGATTAGCACAGGTACACTCTGTGCATGGAAGAGTGGGGTGTCGAGGGTATGACCACCAGATTTTTTAAGTAAGTCACTAAAAAATAACAACTATTAGGCAAAGGCAGGCAGAACTAGGGTAAGACATTTAACAAATGAACCATGCTCCCAGTAAAAGCGTGGGTGTAGTGCAGAGCTGGGGCTCTTGCCCAACCATAGTCTGGCTACCAACTGACCTTTGGCTCAATTGAGGACACTTGCAGGTGCCTTGGAGTGGCGCCTTTCGTGCAAACATGGCATGGCACTAAGGCATGGCACCAACATGTCACCATTCCCTAGGGACACCCTGACCTTAGGTGCTAAGGAGGTAATGAGACAGAATCAGAGAATATTGAGCTTTTGGTAAAGAGCGTTAGCAATCATGTAGCATTCCCGAGGAAGACAGAGAGGCCTTGAAAAACAATTATTGCCTATGGTCACAGGACTTATTAGTGGTAATCAGGAAAAAAAATACAGCCAATTTCCCCTCCAATGAAATGCAAATTTCCCTCAGGAAAAAAACCAAAAAAAACCAAAAAACAAACTTAAAATCTTTCATAGGTAGAGTTGACACAAGTACTTCTAGGTATATCACAGTCTTTCGGTGCTTCTCTGATGTTAGTTCTATAATCACTTACTGAATCTTCCATGTGTTTCAGAATTCAAAAACGAGTTTAGGTTTTTGATGATCTGCTCTGGGTGCAAGCTTTTTCCAAAAGACACAGTAAGGGCAAATCAATTTTACTGATATAATATTGACTATACAATCCCTTGCTCAGATTCAAGATGCAAAATGTTAGCAAAGACTCACATTAAATGATGAGAGAATTTTAAAGTTGCAAAATAACATATATATACACATATACATATGTATATGTGTATATATATGTATATACATATATATGTATATACTAGGATCTCATTTAAGTTAAAAAAAAATTGAAGACCATTAGTGTATGTTCATTCACACACACACACACACACACACACACACACACGATTGCATATGCAAATGCACAAAAAGACAGACATATAGCTAACATGGATTACAAATAGAATAACACATTGTATAAAAGGGAGACTTTAGCTTTCTATGTTTTATACCCTTGTATTAATTAAATTCTATTTTTGATAAGCATGCATTCATTTACGACTTACTTTTTATTTTATTTTTATTTTTTCTGAGACAGAGTCTTGCTCTGTCACCCAGGCTGGAGTGCAATAGCACGATCTCAGCTCAGTGCAACCTCTACCTTCTGGGTTCAAGCAATTCTACTGCCTCAGCTTCCTGAGTAGCCGTTATTACAGGTACATGCCACCATGCCCAGCTAATTTTTTGTATTTTTAGTAGAGACAGGGTTTTACCATGTTGGTTAGGCTGGTCTTGAACTCTTGACCTCATGATCCTCCACCTCAGCCTCCTAAAGTGCTGGGATTACAAGCATCAGCCACCGTGCCCGGACTACTACTTACTTTTTAAAACACTGGAGCAGTCATTTAAACTTTGTACATAAATACCTATATTAGCATCTCTATAAAATGAAAATTTGACATCTTCAGCAATGTCCTTTGAAAGGAAGATAGAATGGTTCATAAAGTTCCTGGAACTACAAATGCAGGTCTTTCTTTAATAACGACTGGTGAAGATATATTTAAATTTGTGACGATAACTCCTGATAAAACCCACTCTGCTCCCCTCAATATGTCCTTTGATATCCACCAACAGAAAGTTGTGAAGAGAATCCCTGAATGGCTCAAATTTAGCCTTAGATGAACAGTGTCACATCTCATTCAGGTAAAACAGGCCAATCCAAGAGGGACCCTCCCTTCCAATCCCATCCCCAGCTACCTTTTCAATCGCAGCAGGATACCAAATTTGTTACTGAACCACATCTTCTTGGGTGGTAATAACTTTAAAAATATTACACTAAGAAATAGATGTGGCCAGGCATGGTGGCTCATGCCTGTAATCCCAGCATTTTGGGAGGTCGAGATGGGTGGATCACCTCAGGTCAGGAGTTTGAAACCTGACCAAGTGGTGAAATCCCATCTCTACTAAAAGTACAAAAATTAGCTGGGCATGGTGGTGCGTGCCTGTAGTCTCAGCTACTCAGCAGGCTGAGGCAGGAGAATTGCTCAAACCCAGGAGGCAGAGGTTGCAGAGATGGGATTGCGCCATCGCACTCCAGCCTGGGTGACTCCATCTCAAAAAAAAAAGGAAAGAAAAGAAATAGATGCTCACTGTAGAAACAACAGAAAATGCAGGTGAGCAAAAAGAACAAAATAAAAGTCCTTTGTAATATCATGATTTAGAGTTTCATTTATCATGACTTTTAAACGCATTTGAATTTTAAAAAATGTATTAGACCTCACACTGTTTTGCAAGTTGCTTTTTTTCACAACAATAAACCTCAAATATCTTAATAGGACAATCATGTGATATTTTACAGCACTTTCAACTATACCATAAAAATCTATCCTTCAGATATATAACAATTTCCCTATTATTAAAATACATAGGTTGTTTCCAAGTACTAGCATTCAATGATGCCTTGTATACTCACATCATTAGTAGGTCCTTAAATCACTTCTTTTAAATACATTTCCAGCTTTCAGTTCCTAGAAGCATGCTGGGTGAATGGATTTGCACATCACCAGGATGTCTTGAAAAGGCTATACCAATTTTACAACCCTTCTCTGAGGCAGTGAGTAGAGGTACTCAAACCAGGCAATATAATTCATATTTACCTTTCGCCAAGTGGAGACATTAAAAAGCCAATCTTGATACTTCTTTAATAGCTAGTTAAACTGAATAATTTTCCATCTGTCTGTTAGACATCTAAATTTCTTCTTTTATAAACTGTCTGTCTGCCAGACAGGTCAAACTGAGTGACACTAAGATGACCTCTGGTGACCAAATGTTTTCATCTCCCAGGGTACTTAACTGAGCTATTAATGTGGATGTCTCAGCTCTGTAACTCTGGAGAGACTGAAATGGCCCTTGGCCTCTACCTGGTCTTGAGATATGGTAGACAATATGTCCCTTTACGTGAATGACAGACAGCCCTAAAATCTGTGGACAATTTGACCCTATGCTTGGGTGTACTGTGAGCCTAGTTAGTTACAGCAAGGAAAGGGGATGATTAGCTTAAATCATGGACAGAATCCTATTTGGGCCAGTACGTTTTGCTTATGTTTAACTCTAGATTAAAATTTAAATATTAGGTTTTTGTATTTTATATAGGCAGGTATTTCCTTTCAGCATTTAAAAATATCAATCTGGGTCGATGCAGTGGCTCATGCAGTGGCTCATGCTCATCCTAGCAATTTGGGAGGCCAACGTGGGTGGATTGCTTGAGCCCAGGAGTTTGAGATCAGCCTGGACAACATAACAATCCCTTGTCTCCACAAAAAAAAAAAAAAAAAAAAGAAAAAATTAGCCAGTCATGGTGTCACACACCTGTAGTCCCAGATACTCGGGAGGCTGAGGTGAAAGGATCGCTGGAGCCTGCCAGATTGAGGCTGCAGTGAGCTGTAATTGTGCCACTGCACTCCAGTCTGGGTAACAGAGCAAGACTGTCTCAAAAAGAAATTCCAAACCCTGGCAGCAATCCTTGTGAACAGGTTTTGTGAGGGAGACTGCACATAGCATATGGATGGATGTTAAACCATTACTCTTGTTAGAAAACCGTGTCAAATCATACACCCACCCAGCTGACAGGCAGTGATTCAACAGTAGCATTCAAGAGGAGTGCCGTGTGATGATGTTTATCTATCATGGCCAGATTTGTCGAGATGTTTGCAACATTCGCTGCCAAGGATCAGAAAAAATAAGATTCTCCTTTTAGGGTCTCCATTCCATCTTTGGAATATATAAATCTATGATTTTGCTACTTCTGTTATCAAAGCTTAATTTTATTAGGTTACCTTATGATACAGACAGAGGCATAGATATTAATGGGCCCCATAAGCAGTCACAGGATTTCCACACAGCAGTAGGAGGAGCACAGGAGAGAAGTAAACCCAGGAAGCAGAACTGTCAGTAGTGTGGAGAGGATGAGAATTTGCTTTTTCTTTTGTTTTGTTTTGGGGGTACATATCAGTTTCCAGGGGAGCTTGTATAGTTAGAAAGAGCTTTCAGATGATCAATTGAGAATCATCTCTGTACGGTCTAAAGTACTGACAGCACATCCCCCGATCCTTTTTTTAGGCTATCTAAAAACACTAAGAGTGGATTTTGAAAACCTATGCAAAAGACAGAAAAGCACCCATCTGTTTTCCTCTCTTCTCACACATTCTGAAATATACCTGTCTTGAATTGCCATGGCTTCCAACTCTAAAGTCTAAGTACTATCACTGCATCTCTAAGGTTCACTTAAGTTCATTACAAAGGTTAGCTACATTTCATTTCTGTTTAAAGAGAAAGTAATTGGCCCCACTTCTAAACTAATTTTTGTATATCTAAACATCATGCTACTTATAAACACTTTTTTTTTGTCAAAAGTAAAATTCCAAGGATATCCATGTGAACATAAACAACATTGAGGTCAGAAGCATCTAGGCCAGCAATATCACCAAGGCTTGTCAACTTAGGTCTATCATAAGAGGAGAGCTAGAAATATTAATCCCTTGTTTTATTTGATGTTGATGCATCTGAGAAACTGGACTAAATACCTCTGAATTTTCCAAGAAACCAGGTCGCTTTTATGAACACTTTTAGCTGTTCATAAAAGTGATTTATGCAAAACAAAAACCTCTTAACTGTGATACTTGAAACTAGAAAAACTTTGAAGGAGATGTCATATGAGCAATTATCTATTTTTTAGAGAGAGACTGTGGGGGAAAGAGTGGTGTAGAAACAATGGATTTAACAATATAACCACATCTGTCTACACACTTTTCTTGAGCACTAAGTATGTCTAAGATGCACCATATGCAACAGAGAGGAACAAAACTCTGCCTCTGTATCAGAAACCTTTGTCATCTCAGAGCAGCTTGTCTCTTCTTGCTTAGTTTTTATGTTGTTGGTCTATTTTCACTCAGTCTTGTTCCATCCTGGATAGCTGACCAGAAATGTTCTACATATATGTCAAGATTAAAAAAAAAAAACAAAAAGCTTAAGTAGCTTAAATGGTCTTTAAATGGTTTTATTTTGAATTGGCCATATAACTTTTCTGTGCCTCAGCTTCCCAACGTATAAATAAGGTTGGTTAATGACCTAAAAAGTCCTAAGTGAAAAAATTCTATAATTCATTCATTCACATTCATGTTAACTGTCTAGTATGTGCCAGGAACTGTTTTAGGTCCTACAGATACATCAGGAAACAGAGACAGAGTCCCTGCCCTCATAGCACTTCTGTTTTAATGGAAGGAGACAGCATAAATAAATAAATATACAAACAATGTCAGATGGTGACCCATTCTATGGATAAAGCAGGGCAAGAGCAGTAGGAAGTGCAGGGGCTGTAGAGGTGTCAGTGATCAAGGAGGCCTCACTGATGTTTAACCACTGTGCAGTCAGGGGATGGGTAAGCTCACGTGCAACAGCCCTGAGGTGAGGGCATGCCTGGTGGGTCTAAGGAAGGCTGAGGAGGCCAGGGTGAGTGAGGGCAAGAAAGGGGGAAGACAGAAAAGGCAAGAGGTAGCAGGGGCCACACCACATGAGGCTCTTTAGCCAATTCGGATGTTGGAAATCTATACTTTAAGCCAGGTATATAGCTAGGTGTTTGTAGTTTATCAAAGTCCCTACTATGAGGACTTTCATAGACAGTTGATAAAGTGGCCACAAGTAAGGACTTTGATAAAGACAAACTACAAAGGCCTAGCTGTACATCTGGCTTAAATTATAGATTTCCAACATCAAAATTGGTTAAAGTTTGAGAAGAAATTAACTCATATATGAAAATATTGCACTGCACTTAAAAAGTGGTTACTTCCTGAAATATAACCCTGTTTCCCTGAATTTCGCTATTAAGTAACACTGGAAATTCTCAGGATGTATCACAAAAATGATCATGACTCACTCGGCAGATGTGTACAGCCACTGCCAAAAATAACAAGATTTGGGGGACCAGGGCCATGCTACAACAATGCCTGACCAGGCAGCCCTGCCTCTTAAGGGCTCCCCCAGTTCTGGGCTCACTGGCTAAGACAGGGCAGAGTAACACATGCAACTCCCAAAGAGAAAGACTTAACACATCCTCTAAGCTGGTTTTAAATTAGTTGTAACAGCACCAACTCAGAAATATTCACTTTTACTTTTTATTGTCACTGTGGGCCAATATAAGTAGAGTTTTGTAAAAAGTCTTGGTGAACTTCAGCATTTATAAATTCCAGAGACAGGCTGAAAGAAAGTCACCAAGGGGTCATGAAACATTTGGCAAGAAAGTAAAGGAAGAAGCAGGGGCATTATCCTCAGAAGCCGGCATCTGACCTGGCCCTCTGCCCCGACCTCATCCTCTCCTCCTTGAGGTCTTCCTCAGCCCTTTCTCAGAATGTGGGCCCCCTACTCTTCACCTCCCCATGGTCACCAGTGGGGTGTAGTACATGAAACCTGCAGTGACCCCCAAATAAGTCCTACTGCAACTAAGTTTTTTTTTTTTTTTTTTTTTTTGAGACATGGTCTTGCTTTGTCACTCAGGCTAGAATGCAATGGTGCAATCTCAGCTCACTGCAACCTCCACCTCTCCCAGGTTCAAATGATTCTCCTGCCTCAGCCTCCTGAGTAGCTGGGATTATAGGTGGCCACCACTATGCCTGGCTAATTTTTATATTTTTAGTAGAGACAGGATTTCACCATGTTGGCCAGACTGGTCTTGAACTTCTGACCTCAAGTGATTCGCCCGCCTTGGCCTCCTAAAGTGCTGGTATTACAGGCATGAGCCACCGCACCCAGCCTGCATCTAACTTTTAAGACAAGGAGTAGTGGGTGGAGACAGCTGCACTTTCAGAAAAAGTATTACAAAGCAGGATCAGTTGACATTCAATCTTTAAGAAAGCTGCATGATTTCCTCAGGCTCCAGAACTCATTTTGCAGATTGTGGCAATGAACTTTTCTAACTCGAACTTTAGGAATTAGAAAGAAAGGCTGTCACTACAAGAGATTGGGTGTCTGGCTGCCAGAGGTCATCTTATAGGGCCAACTTTACCTCTGTGAATTCACCAAGTGTCTGAGGCCAACTATCCCCACCCACCTCACCAACCTGGTCTCATCAGGACTGACTGAACTCAAGGATGACTCATGCTAACAAAATTCTCAGATGTTCGATATGCAAACCCATACATTTACTGATTTTCCCTAAGAAAGGCAACTGTCAGGAGGACCTGATGCTCCTGTTTCTGACCAGCAGTTCCTTCTCCACAGCAGGATAGAAGGAGGTCAGGGGCAACAAATCTGAAGCCAGATGCAGGAGTGCTTAGAGGGGGAACTGGAATGCAAACCCAAGTCCATCAGCCTCCAGAGCCCAGCTCTGAAGCAGCTGGTTCCATCCCAGTGACTCCCATAATGGCATGACTGCTCTACTTCATCGGGTTGAAGGTGTGACAAATATTAAAGCATCATTAGACCTCGACTCTTCAGGGACCTGGGTCTTTCTACGTTGTCTATGGGAAGGGACGGTGTAGATTCATTCATAACATGACATTTATAGACCTGGGATGAAGGGATAAAGTCTCCATCCTCCTTCAGATGCTCAGATTGAGAATGGAGACTGTGCAGGAGAAATCAGAATATCATGCAGCCCATGCAACAGGTGTGGTGGATGAAGGCAGACAAAGAACCATCAAGGGAAAGTATGTAATCCAGCATCAGTGCATTGGAGGGGGAGAGAAAGGCCCCTATGGACAGGCGACACCATGCACAGGCCTTCCAGAATTGTACAGAGGTAGGGAGTCACTCACTGAAAGAATAAGCTGGCAGATCAAACAATACATTAAAGGCTCAAAAGTGTGACACTGTGGGAATCATAAAGTTGTTCCACATGGATAAAGTACAGGGTACACGTTGGGGAAAGCTAAGAAACAAGGGATAGGGCAAGGTCTAGGTTGCTGCAAAGTTTAAATTTTTACCAAAGGTAAGAAGACCTCATTAAAGGATTCTGAGCTGCAATCTTCAAGCCCAGATTTGATTTTCAGAGATCATTCTGGTAGGGGTATAGACTGACTCAGGGAAAGGATGCCAGACTGGAGTCAGGGAGGCAGGTTACGATGCTATTACAGTCATCAAGACAAGGCAATGAGGAGGTGAAGGAGGGAACAAATCCAGGGACAGTTATAAAAGCAGGATGGACTGGGGTAGGGGAGGAAGAGAGAGAGCTCCTGAATAGCTTCTATGTTTCTCATTTGGGCAAACTGGCAGAGCCAATGAACAAGACGAAAACTGGGATGTTGGTTTTAGACACAGTGGATCTGGGATAAAGATGTCCAGTGGGCAGGGGCATATATGGGCCTGGAGCTTAGCAGGTTGTGCTGGGAAGAACAGCAGCAATGTGCGGGCATTATCCCATGAGTGCCAGGTCACTCCAGAAGCACAACAGCCTGGAGACACTCAGAGGGTGCCTGTGAGGTGCCAGGGACCTTGCCTACTTTCTCTAATGCAGTCCCTTGGCAACTCTGTGACAAAGGCATCACCATCCCATTTTACATCGGCGAAGACAGGATCAGAGGAGTTAAGTACCTTGCCATAGTCTCATGGCTGGTAGGTGACCAAACTGTGAGTCAAACTCAGGCTCCTGATGTCAGAACCAACTCCCTTGCACCATGCTCCTCCCAACAGGCAACACAAGTGGTATCATTTTACAGTCATTTAACATATTAAGATCCAAAAAAAAAAAAAATGGATTTTTAAAAAATTAAATCTCATTTCAAAATAACCTCCAAGCTCTAAGGTACATATATGGTGACGAGATGGTAAACGTCATGTTTCCTAAAACATCCTTGATTCTGGCAAAATTTGTATGACAGGTAACTTTTAAAGAACAGGCCGATGTAAATAATATAGGCATTATCAGCGCTTAGAAGGAAACTGATTTCTTATCTAAGAAAATAAGGGTTTATGAAATATCCTTAAAACCAATCCTGAGGCTAGTTTTGATTCTGCCATTAACACAAAATTATACCTTTCAAACATCTGCCCTGCATAGCTCTTGCATATAGCAAATATTTGGCAATGGCGTATTTATCTTATTTGTTCTCAACCAAAAATTCAAACTTGGTGATTATGTCAGAGGATACTTTCTCAGACTGACACCTCTTCTTCATGAACTATGCCACAACTTGCACCTTGCTTTATAATTCTACAATAGCAGTTATATAAAGGATGATGAGGATGTTGAATAATTAAGTGCTCCATAGACTGTTTCTCAAGCAATGGCCCAGGCAAGTGACACTATCCAAAGATGGGCTTGCCCAGGGTTCTTCTTAGGTCAAGACAAGAGAATGAGAGAGCCACACAAGCATTCATTTGCAAACAGCCTAATTTATCTAAGGTGGATTAATTTTTGACACCAAAGATTAAAGCAGGACATGAGGAATCTGAGGAACAACTGGCTTAGAGAGTGTGATATCATTTCAAAAGGTCTATGGCATTAAGAGGCACAAGAACCTGTTCTATCTCCCAAAGACATGCTTAGGAAGATGCTTTTGGGTCTTCACATGTTTGCAACATCTAATCCCAAAGACTCTTGGTTTCCAGTCGATTCTTAAAGTCAGTCTCTGCCACTTGCTGCTGAGGACAAGATTTTCCTCTATATTCTTAAACCTCCGTTTTACTTCTTTGCAGATTTTAACAATGTCTGTCTGCACGGCTCTGCCCAGACGACAAGGGCTGCTGGGATAATTAAATGAGGTAACACAAGGAACCACTGCATATACTGGGAACCATATCCCCATGAGCTGCCACAATTCATGAGATTGCTATTGACTTGCCTTTGGTAAGCTCTAAATGTAGCCTGTTTCTTTTACTGAAGATTCAAATATACATTTTAAAACAAGTATTTAAAATACAGTCAAGAATCATTCTTATCTAATACAAGTGATCCACTAATTTTCAGTTTTACTTTTTCAGGTCCTTCTCCTGGCAGGGGGCTGGGGGATGCATTCATTCTACAATTAGAGAGGACCCAAAGGCTCCAGATGTATTTGTGAAAAAATGACAAAAGATCATCAAAAATTTTCTTTTTAGAAAGCCACCTTTTTATACTGGCTCAAATTTAAGACTCTTTTCACCACTCTTTAAAATATTTTAAAATCCAAACAGGTAAAAGAAAATCTTCTTGGTCCCAGGTCATATTTGAAAATTTTTCTTTTAATGTGATGGATTTCTTTTATGCTCAAAATTTTTCTTTAGTGAACTTGATCAATGCAAATTATTTTAGCATGTATTTCTTATCTTCTTTGCATTATGCATTGCTAATACCACAGGAAAGAAAATAGGCAAACATTCCTTCTCGTATTTGAAGACTGCAATCTAACAAGACGACTAAGATACACACACAGACACAACAGGATAAGGGTCATAAGAAAAGTCAAAGGAAAGAAACAGCTACAAGGGGATTCAAGAAAGGCTTTACAGGGGACTAGGAAGTGGAAGAGAAATTTAGATGCACAGGCAGAGTAAAGAGCAAATAAAAAGGTATAGAAACAGGATAGCACACAAGTGTTCAGGGACTGCTCAGCAGTTCAGTTTGGCTGACATTAGGGCAGAACGGGTTTAAGATTTTTGCTACAACAGTCAATACATGCTTACTCCTGTAAGACCTAATAAGACCTAAGATTCTTGTTAATTCTTACAGTTGTAAATGAAGATGCCAACTCTTGCCAGAGGGAAAAAGAGGTGATGTTGAAGAAAAGTATAGGGGAGGGGCTGGGCATGGTGGTTCTTGCCTGTAATCCCAACACTTTGGCAGGCAGAGGTGGGCAGATCACCTGAGGTCAGGAGTTCAAGACCAGCCTGGCAAACATGGTGAAACTGTCTCTACTAAAAATACAAAAATTAGCCGGGTGTGGTGGTACACACCTGTGATCCCAGCCACTCTGAGGCTGAGATAGGAGAATCACTTAAACCCGGGAGGTGGAGGTTGCTGAGCTGAGACGACACCACTGTACTCCAGCCTGGGCAACAGAGTGAGACTCTGTTTCAAAAAAAAAAAAAAGTATAGGGGAAACAAAATTGGCCAATTATCACTGTTCACAGTAGTTGAGGCTGAGGGTTTATACCCTCCTCTCCACTTTGTATGTCTGAGATTTTCCATTAAAAAAAGAGGGGAAAAAAAAATGAAGGCCAGTCGACCTAGGGAGATGGTCAGCTGATGATAGTGCTAGTCAACTGGAAAGAGAGGGCGGGGCCAAGGTCAGACCGACTCTTCAGGAGAAGCAGACACAGAACAATGTGATTACATGGTCACTGTGCCTGCTTTTCGGCTTCCCATGCCTCACACTCCTCACACTTCTCACTGGGAGAGAGTAGCTGGGGTCTGCTACCAGGTAAGCTGGTGGTAAGACAGTCTAAGAAAGATGGAAGAACTGTCCTCAACATACCAGGTGTAAACACACTGCAGGAGTTCATTTGGTAATGTCAAATGTAATCTTTATTCATGCTTGAAAAGCCCGATAAGCTAAAGTGAAGAAAATCTAAAAAGCAACTGTGCTCCACTACCAAGAGTAAAGCACTTAATGTTCTGGCATATCCGCTGCCTTTGGACATGCAAGGGCAAATTCATACATATATGCGCATGATTTCTCTTCTCAGAAATGTAGACTCACAGGGAAATACCGCTGTGTAACATGCTTTTTAGTTTAAAAACTGTACAACAGCATTTTATAACACCAGTGTAAAGGCTGGATAATAGCTCGCTAAGGAACACTTTGACCTAGTATTTCTTAACCCTGGACAAGAGTCAAACATTAATACTGTTAAATAAAATGTTTTGACTTGAGATGCTCTCTCTCAATATTATTTTGTTAATATATACTAATATATATACAAGTTCAGAGCTGTGATATGATAAATTATTTTTATTGGGGGAGGAGGATGGTGGCAACTTTCCTATCACAGAAATAACTCCATTTTCCTTTCAAAAGTATAGGCTGTTGGGGTTTTAGGTTTTTGTTTTTAAGCTGTAAAAGCAATATATGAATATGCTACGGAATATCCTTCCTCACAAAATAAACACACATCTGGTATCACGAAAAGTAATAAAAGTTCCCTGCCTTCTTTCTACCTCATTCTACTGCCCATAACTGGTTACTTGCCTGTCTTCTACACATTCCTGACACTACTTTAAATACATGGAATGCAGTATATGACACATGTACACAACTTATGTACACAGAGATGTACCAATATGCATACACACAGGTATACACACACAGTGTACTCTACAATGTACAATATGCATATATAATGAGGATTTTTTTTTTTTTGAGACAGGGTCTTACTCTATTGCCCAGGCTGGAGTGCCGTGATGCTATTGTGGCTGACCGCAGCCTGGACCTGCCAGGTTATCTTCCTGCCTCTACCTCCCAAGTAGCTGGGATTACACATACATGACACCACATCTGGCTATTCTTTTTTTTTCCTGTATTTTTGGTAGAGATGAGATTTCGCCATGTTGCCCAGGTTGGTCTTGAACTCCAGGGTCAAGCAATCTGGCCTCTCAAACTGCTGGGATTACAGGTGTGTGTCACCATGCCTGGCCTTTCCAGCCTTTTTTAACATTTCCTTTGTCTCTGCCCCTGGAATCAAGACAGCTCCTAGAGGTGCTACTAGTTTTTGCATAAGAACACACAAAATTTACACAATAGGTTAGACTGCAGGCCCATCCATCCCAGCATAACATCTGAGATGGCTCCAGGGAGGGAATTAGGAATAAGGCCCGTATGTGACTCTGTCCTCAAAACTGGAACACACTTAGCCTTCTTTTAAACAACCTACAATGGATTCTTCTATGACTGATTCCAAATCCTTTGCAGTTACTACTGCCAGCTATATCCATCTTGAAGACTCAAGTTCCTAGTATTCACGCATAAAGTCCTGGAGAATCTCCTTTTCCACAAAACTATCTCTTTGAAGGATGGTTCTTGTCCAGATAGTCTAGATCAGGGGTCTGCCAAGTATGGCCAGCACTTGTTTCTGTAAATCAAGTTTTACTGGAACACAGCCATGCTCATTTGTTTGTATAATGTCTATTGCTACTTTCATGCTTCAACAGCAGAGCTAAGTAGCTGCAATAGAAACTGAATAACCATAACCCAAAAAGCCTAAAATACTTCACTACCTATCCCTTTACACAAAAAGTTTGCTGATCTGTATTTTAGAATATGATGAAAACAGATGTTTTTCTTTATCAAAAATTTTAGAGGACCTGAATCATATATATCTAGAAGCTTTGTCTAGGCTAAAGAGCCCATTTTCTACTAAAAGACAAAAAAAAAAAAAAAAAAAAAAGACAAACCAAAAGCACTTTGGCTCTGACAACAGCAGTGTCAGCTGGCAAAGGTTTAAACACCTGAACTCCAGGAGGAAAAAACCTGTGATGTAGCATTTGCTGATTTCCACGGCTTAACTATTCCCACCATGGCTTATTTCAATCTAAAAAAATGTGTTGCCACTGAACACAGAGTTAGGAAGAGATAAGCACAACTGCTACTATAAACCAGATCTGAAACCGCTGGCTCCTTAGGATACTTACTATCAATAGCTTAACTTCAAAGTCAAAGACACTGAGACCTAGAGAAGGTGTGTCATGCCCACTGGCTTGAACCAACTGGAGGTAGTTTCCCTGTGAGTCTGGCAGCCTCACAGGGAATTACTTCCTATGCAGAAGGAAGAGTAGGGGAAAGAAGGCAAAGGAAGTTCTTTGCCAGGCACATGGTGATATGTGTTGGTTTTTACCAACATTTTCACACTGTAGGACTCTGGTTTCCTCAGCACATGCCTTTGAAGCACACTTTAGGTAGGGGGTATTCTTCACACAGGACCAGCTTTCATGTAAACCATCTGACAATGAACGATCTCAATTAACTGGCAGTTATTTAAGCTATCAGACCATAATTTCCAGAAAGACTAGGACTGCATCTTTTGTGCTCTCTACTTTCCTGACAACCAGGACATAAATGGACACATAAGAAATAGGTGGCCAATAAAAATCTACTGAAAGAATGAAGGAATGAGACCCCACCAACAAAGTGGAATTTTTTAATACAAAGAACACAGCAGGTGCTCAGAGTTTAGATCCCATTTCCTTCTCCCATCTGTGCACTGTGCAACACACACAACATGCTCACATGCATGCAACATTTCTCAAATAGCCGCTGTAGCATTTAAACTGATCCATCAGAGCACAAGAGGCTCTATGGATGAAGGAACAAAAGGGAGGATGGACTTAGAAAATTTCTTCTTTCCATGTATATATGCGTACCATCTGTCTTGAACTCGTTCGGACAAAGCACGAAGCTAAGGAAAGGTTCCTGTGAAGGATCTCACCTACTACACTACAGGATGGTGGAAACTGCTTTTTGACAGGGGCTGAGGAATCATCACTCAGAGTGACACACCTCTGAATGTGAAAAGTGAAAGAACATCAACACTGGGAATCATTATTTCAATAAACCTAAGGCTAATAGCCACGCAACTGCAAACAGAAATGAACACGTGAAAGGGAAGGCAAAAGCATGCCTCCCTGTTCTTTTGGAAATAACATCCTGACTACTTGGTAACTCTCACACGAACCCCTACACACTTGGCACAGTTTCCCCATTGACACTTCTCTGAGTCCATAGGTCCTGTTTGCATCATCACTGTTGTAATCCTGATGGTCCGCTCTGCAGGCACAGAAACAACCAAAGGCAGGTGTAAAGCCTTGCTGCCTTTTCAGGAGGCTATCAAGGTTCATCACAGCTTCACGTGGGGACCTAGTACTTGGTTTCCAAAGTGAGATCAAATTTGGTTCCAGATACCAGAGGTTAATACTATCCATGGCACGGGGTGGTGTGTGTTCCCATTCAGAGGAAAAGGAAGCAGGCCCAATGAATGAAGCCTCTAAAGCATTTCCTACACTAGCATCCTCAAAGTGTGGTGCAGAGAACTCCTAGGGATGCACAAGGTCAAAACCACTTTCACAGTAATCAAATGTTACTTTTTTTCACTCACACATTTTCAGGAGTATACAGTGGAGATCTCAAGAGGCTACATGATATGTGATAACGCAACAGACTGCAGAAGCAGCTATCGGAATCCAGCTGTCTTCAATTATGCTTGACATCGAAGAGATGTGCAAAAATGTAAAGCAATGCCATTCTTCTCAATAATTTTCTGTTTTGGAAAATATAGTTCTTTTTCATAAAAACAGGCAATGTTAAGATATAACTATTTACTATTCTTTTTAAATTAATTATTAAATAGAGTACAAATATGGATAGATATAGCTCACATAAAAGCTCCTTAAGACACTAATTTTTAAGAGTGTAAAGGGGTACTGAGTTCCAAAAAAGTTTGGGGACTTCTGCCCTAGAGGTTGTTCCCCGCGGAAGAGAGTTATGTGTGTTGCAAGAAGGTAGATGCCATTATGATGTGCTAGCTGAATGTGGAAAAAAATGACTTGGTCCTAACTGCAGCCCTAGCTCCTTTCTGGATCTCCGAATCAATCAGGGTGGGCTCTGTCTTCAATCCTCCCACCGAAGGGTCTCTTACCCTTCACCCCATTTTCCGTTTGCCCCTTGGAGTTGATTCCCGGATCTGCCCGCACAACTTTAGCAAGGATTTCCCTACCCAGCCAGCCGGGCCTGGGCGAGGACCCTCAGTGCGGGCCTCACACCCTCGGGGTTAGGACTCCCAGGGCCAGCCGTACACCCTAGGCAAGGACTTCCAGGACAGGACGCACAGCCAAGGCTAAGAGGGTATAGAAAAGCCACTTCCAATCCCTCTCCCCGGGTTGACACAGAATGGGGACATGGCGGAGACGTGAGTCGCCAGAAACGCGTCCCCAGTCCTCCCCAAGCTCGCCTCCGCGTTCCCGGGGCCGCTCTGCCTCGGGCACCGCGGCAAAGGCCCGCACCGACTCCCGAGGAGCACAGGGTGGGCGGCGCTCCGCCTGGGACGTGAGTCGGGCCCCGTCGGTACTCACCTCCGGCTGCACAGTGGGGCTCCCGCGACCGGCGCTCCAGACTCAAGCAGCGGGTCCTGCTCCCGGACGCCGCGCGGTTCCAGCAGCCGCCTCCGCGCTCCTCCCACTCTCGCCCCAGGGGCCGCCGCGCGATGCACGGAGCAGGGGCGGGGCGTGCGGGCCGCGCACCGAGGAGGGGGCGGAGCCTGCGGGCGCCCCCGCGGGCCTGGAGGACTTCGCCCCGGGCGGGAGACTAGGGTGGCGAAAGGGCTCCTCCGCAGGCTGTGGGAGGGCCGCTCCCTCGGCCAGGGTCCGCTTCTGCCAGCCGGGGACCTGGGACGAGGGTGTCTGTTGTTCACTTTGGGGCTTAGCATGTGACTGCACAGCGGGCGTTGGGAAAGAAATGGAATTGTTTTAAAAAACTGATCTGGCCATAACTGCAGAGGCTTCATTAGCTGGCTGCCCCCTTACGGGCGGTGCCTTCGCCCGCCTTTCTTCTCACTCTGTCTGTCCCCACCCTACCCACCCTCTCCACCCTCGCCGTAATTCTTTGCTCAAAGCCTGCCAAATGGGCATCGGAGTCACGCTGTCAGAATAGGGCTTCAACATTTCTGGGGCAAAAGTGCTATGTGTAGATTTCCTTGGACATGTTACGTAACACCACCTTCTAATGCACGATGCTCACCGGTCTGAAGTCAAAACAATGGCTGGGAGATGGCACCAAGGGGGCTTTCACAAGACCTGCTTTTCATGTTGGTTGGAGTTGTGCCCTCTTGGGTGAATGTGAGTTCAAAGAAATGATTAGATATTTCTAGATGAAAGTTGGTGAGGTTTTCCTGCCCAAATTATTTGGAAAGTTACTGAAGTTTTCTGAATTAGCGGCGTATAGGATGAGTAAACAATAGCCAATACTAATACCCACTGCTACCTTATACTGCCCTCCTACTTTCCACAAAGCCCTGTGATCGACTCTTTCCATGTGTTATTTAGTTCAGCTCTTCCAAGCACCCTACAAGTGATTACCCTTCTTTGCAAGCGTGGAATGCGCAACAGCTGAGACTCAGTCTTTTTTTTCTTTTTTTTGGTGGGGAGATGGAGTCTCACTCTGTCGCCCAGACTGGAGAGTAGTGGCGTAATCTCAGCTCACTGCAACCTCTACCTCCCGGGTTCAAGCGATTCTCCTGCCTCGGCCTCCCAAGTAGCTGGGATTACGGGCGCCCGTCACCACGCCCAGGTAATTTTTGTATTTTTAGTAGAGACAGGGTTTCACCATCTTGACCAGGCTGGTCTTGAACTGCTGACCTCGTGATCTACCCGCCTCGGCCTCCCAAAGTGCTGGGATTACAGGTGTGAACCACCACGCCCAGCGAGACTCAAGTCTTTAGGTTGGTTTAACGCCAAAGCCCACACCTTTCCTGTCATGCTGCGCTATGAGTACAACTACCCTCTAGTTATATTTAACTTTGAAATGTAAATACTTATATTTATTTTGAAAGGGAGAGAACTGTATTTCCAATGTGAGAGAAGACTTTTTTCGCACCCACTTCCTAAATCCTTTCCATTCACATTACTAACTAAATTTTCTTCGAGTGTGGCAGAAGTTTACCACAATCTCTGAAAAATCATGCTCCAGTGCCCTTGGGAGGGAGGGAGAGTGGGGGGAGGGTGAGAGTGGGTAGAAGGCTGGGGAAGACCAGTGAGGACACATCCAGCTAAATTTCGATTTTTAAAGAGGCAGCCGTTTGGAAAGCAAAGTATTTAATGTTCAACGATAACATCCATGTAACTGAGAATCCTTCACAGAAAACAATCAGATCAGAGCTCTGAAGGGAATGAGATTTATTAGTAAGCATGCTGGCCAAAACCGTGAAGGAAATAGTTCCACATCCCCCTAGTCTGTTGCTGTTGGATGTGTCACCAGTGACGCAGATCGTGAATCCCAGGGCCTGTCCCGTTCCCGTCCTTAGTCACTGCTCTGTGGTTTCCAACACTGGCGATTCATCTTCCTTGAAACGTTAACCTCCTTTTGGCTTTTCAGCCCTCTGCTTTTAGTAGTCACCCCTTCCCTCTTTGGTCCCTCTGTTTTAGGCCCTTTGACTGCACTCTCTCCTTTTGCTTTACATGTTTCCCCATATGCTGAGTTTTTCTTCCTCTATTTTCTCATCATGCAGACTGCCTGCCCCTTCTAGCTGAAGCCTGCTATGTCTCTGTCATTGGTCTTACTTAACCTTCTGACCTCCGCTCTCTTGATCTGCAGCCATATATGGCAACCCCACCTGGATATTCCAAAGGCACTAGTGTTAGACCGCTCTCATGCTGCTGTAAAGAACTGCCTGAGACTGGGTAATTTAAAGAGAAAAAGGTTTCATTGGCTCCCAGTTCTGCATGGCTGGGGAAGCCTCAGGAACCGTACCATCGTGGCATAAGGGGAAGCAGGTACATCTTACATGGCAGCAGGTGAGAGAGAGCATGTAGGAAGCGAAGAAGAGCCCCCTACAAAACCATCAGATCTCTTGAGAACTCACTCAGTATCATGGGAACAGCATGGTGGAAACTAACCCCATGATCCAAACGCCTCCTTGCGTGGGATTACAATTTCTGTGGGGACACAAAGCCAAACCGTATCAGCGCCTGTCATTCATCACATCTAAAATGGGAATTTAGTGTCTTCTCTAACCATCTGTCTGTCCCCTCCTATCCATCCGGTTTCTTCTTCATCCTAATCCCGCATCCTGAATTTGTATGTCATGGTCTGTTGAGAAAGCTAAATGTTTAAGGGCTATATTACTATGGCATATTAGTATGCTCTCAATGGGTCCACCTAACAAATATTTCTGTCACAATATAAAAGGTTCTGCTAGTATTAGACCGTTATAAAAGGCCCACCTGAGGGCGTATACTCTAGGGACCTTCGGAGAGAATGCCACCCAAGCATGTAACTGCTCAGTCACCCCAGCTCCGCTCCAGGGGCCAGAGGCAGAAGGACCTTCTTTTGAAGTAACAGCACTGATTTAGCAGCCTTATCTGCTATAAGAAGAACTTTGAAGATTCTGTCAGAGACCTGTTGAGCTCTGAGGAATGCCTCATTGTATTCCACACTGACTTCAGTTACTCGTATATGCTGGACTTCCTCAGTTTATGGAAAGGTCCTAGGAACTATACCCAACTAACTTTATATCACGCTTTGCAATTGACACTGCACTTTCACACACCTATCATTTAATAGGAAGGAAGAGGTGTAAGAGAAAGACAGTCGAGCATAATGCTTCGCAAACCTTGGGGTACGCTGAAAACACACATACCTGTGCTGTGCTCTTAGAAAGCTGAGTTTGATGCAGGTGATCAAAAGACCACTCTCTTTGAGAAACACCAATGGTAGTTCTCCAAATCTCGGTGTTTCTCAGAATCACCAGAGGGCACTGCTTAAAAATATAGCCTCCTGTATCCTCTGCCTCCTAGAATGTCTGATTCATTAGGTCACGGGTGGGGACTGTGTTCAGATTCTGAGGACGCTACATTTTTAACACAGGTGATTCTGCTGTTGCGGGTCCCCAGATTGGCACCAAGGAACTATTGCCTAGAAATATACACTTCATGAGGGCAGGGGCCCATGTTGGTTTATCACCCCTAACACGGAGTATGGTGCATAGCAGATACTCATTCCTTGTTTGTTGACTGACTTACTGTCAGGGTCTTTCTGTTGTTTACCCTTTGCTCTCTGTTGGCCTTTGTGCTGTTCAGAGTCCTCTAGCAAGGCACGGAGGAAAGACATCTGGTTGGCAATGAATGAAGTATAAGTCGTGCCTCCTGGTTGCTTGAGGGGACTTTAGAATCCCACAATTTTTCCCTGAATATATGTCTTCATACCAGAGAAAATTTGAAATAAATGTTTTGTTTCTCTTTAAAAAAGTTATATTCATAAGGAGGAGAGGCAGTTCTTAGCCTCATTTTGGCTCCCAGTAAATATCCAACTGCTCTCCCCCGTGCCTCTTCCCACCACACCTGCTATAGTCTTACTTTTCGGGCTCTCTTAATTACTGCCTAAGGGCCTGATCCCTGAGCTGCCTTCCCAGGGAACAAGAATCCCCTGGGCAGCTGCTTATAGTTAAGCACCATTTCTCTCAATATAGCGAATAATAAAAATCTTCACAGCCGCCTGTTGAGGCTGGTAATATTACTATTGGCATTGTTACACAGGTGAGGAAACAGATTCAGAGTAGTTACATAGCATGCTTCATCACGAAACTTACATGGTGATCCTGGTGTTTTAGTGAAGACTGGCCTCACTCCAGAGCTTGTGCTTTTACGCATTAGACAACAAAATCATCAGATACCCTGCAGTTATAAATTTGTTCTTTGCAGAAAAGAATAGGAACTTAAATCTAGGGAAGAGATTTGTTTTATGACCACATAGTCTGGAATTCCTTATTCACCTATTTCCAGGGCTTGTTTTCCCTGAAGATAGCACAGAGATCCCTGCTGCAGCCATGAAATGCTGGGACACCTGGGTAAAGAGAGTTGTCATTCTCGGGAACAGAGGTGTTGGAAATCAGGGCAGCTTGAGTATGAATTCCGGGATTGGTACATAATTCCTAGGTGTCTAGCACCATCTTTCACATGTATTAATTTGCTGGATACTTTTTCAGCACTTTGTGTTATATATTTTTCAGAATGGAGAGGGAGGTACTCTGCAGGATTGGTCCATTAAATTGTTTACGCATGCACAAAATGAAACTTATTTTCAAGAAAATAACTTGGTAACATTGAAAATTGAGAGTAAAAATAAAAATTTGTCACTCATGTGACTCATTTCTATTTCCAGTTTATAATGAGATTACTTTCACATGTCAGTTTAAGTGCTTTTTTATTTTCTTCTTGAGATGGGATCTTGCTCTGTTGCACAGGCTGGAGTGCAGTGGCTTGATCATGGCTCAGTGCATTCTCGACCTCCTGGGCTCAAGCAATCCTTCTACCTCAGCCTCCTGAGCGGCTGGGACCAAAGGTATGTGCCACCACACTCAGCTAATTTAAAAAATTTTTATAGAGATGGATCTCCTCATGTTGCTCAGGCTGGTCTCAAGCTCCTGGGCCCAAGCAATCCTCCTGCCTCGGCCTCCCAAAGTGCTGGGATTACAGGTGTGAGCCACTATGCCTGGCTTTAAGTGCTTTTTAAAGTGGAAAATCCTCTTTCTCTCCTCCCTTCCCCCATACTTGGTGGGAGGAAACAACATTTTGTCTGTTCCAAGTTCATCCTTGAAAGGACCATGCAGATTAACTTAACCAGATGATGGTGAGCTACTGCCCTCTGTTGATGAGTGAGTGGTAAACACATTGTCAAACAGAAAAAGCTGAGAGAACGGTTAGCATTAAAAGAAAAAACAATTGGGCAACAGTGAGACCTTGTCTCAAAGAGGCAGAGAGAGAATAAGTATTAAGAAGGTATTAATGGATTAAGAAAGCTACCTTTTGTTCCTTAATTTCACATTTGCTGAATGCTCTAGAAGTCTGAGAGCAGACACTTAATTGGTCCACAAACTGGCTCTGCTAAGAGCTTGCTTGGTGTGATGAGTCCAAAAATATGATTAATTCTTACTCTGAGGGACCTGAGAATTTATTGTTTTGTTATTTTCTCACAGCTTTATTGATATTATTTTGACGTTTGCCCACGATAATACAGCATTCAGCTTTCACATATCAAAATCTGATTTTTTTTTTTAACCTTTTCTTCTGGGTAATTCCAGGTTCTCACAACCTTCTAACTACATGTATTCTCCTTTTGATTTCTACGCCATTGTTAATCTTGTATTTTATAGTCATACATTGTAACTCTTGAAGGTGTTATTATTCTTGTTTTATAGTTAATATTTGTTTAGAATGAAGCATACTTTTTACCACTTTTGTTGAATACTTAGTAGTTCTTCTCCCTTCCCCCATACTTGGTGGGAGGAAACAACAGCAGACAACACAGAAAGATACATTTTGTCTGTTCCAAGTGCATCCTTGAAAGTACCACGCATGCTAACTAAACCCAATGATGGTGAGCTACTGCCCTCTGTTGGTGAGTATGTGGTAAACACATTGTCAGCCATAAAAAGCTGAAAGGACGGTTAGCATCAGGAGAATCAATAATTGGCTGATGGAGAATGAGACCCTGTCTCAAAAAAAGAGAGAATAAGTTTTAAGAAGAAAACATTGCCTACTGGTGATAAATTTTCCAGGGCTTCATTTGGAGAGAAATGTCTTTCTTTTATTATTTTTAAAGACCGAGTCTCCCTCTGTTGCCCAGGAGACAGGGTGCGATCTTGACTAACCACAGCCTCTGCCCTCAGGTTCTGCCTCCGGGTTCAAGCGATTCTTGTGCCTCAGCCTTCCGAGTAGCTGGGACTACTCCCATGCCCAGCTAATTTTTGTATTTTTAGTGGAGACAGGGTTTCACCGTGTTGGCCAGCCTGGCCTCAAACTCCTGACCTCACGTGATCTGCCTGCCTCGGCCTCCCAAAGTGCTAGGATTACAGGATTGCGGCACCTTTTTTTTTCTTTTTTTCTTTTTGAGACAGTCTCCCAGGCTGTAAGGCAGTGGCATGAACACAGTTCACTGCAACCTTAACTTTCCCAGCTCAAGCACTCCTTCCACCTCAGACTCCTGAATAGCTGGGACTACAGGTGTGCACTACCACCCCTGATTAATTTTTAAATTTTTTTATAGAGACAAGGTCTCACTGTATTGTTCAGGATGGTCTGCAACTCCTGAGCTCAAGGGATCCTCCCACCTCAGCCTCCCAGAGTGCTGGGATTATAGGCGCAAGTCACTGTGCCCAGCCTATTGTCTTTGTTGAAGAATATTTTTTTTCTGGATATTAAATATTAGATTGGCAGTTATTTTTTTCCAACATTTAAAAGCATCAATCCAAGCCAGGCATGGTGGCTCATGACTGTAATCCCAGCACTTTGGGAAGCTGAGGCTAGAAGATCACTTTAGCCCAGGAGTTCAAGGCAAGCCTGAGCAACATGGTGAGACTCTATCTCTACATTTTTTTTTTAAAATTAGCCAGGCATGGTGGCACGTGTGTAGTCCCAGCTGCTCAGGAGACAGAGGTGGGAGAATCGCTTGAACTGGGCGGGTCAAGGCTGCAGCGATACCTGTTCTTGCTTGCCACTTGCACTCTGCCTGAGTGACAGAGTGAGATTCTACCTGAAAAAAAAATCCAGCCATGTCTTCTGTCTTTGCTAGCTTTTATTAAGAAGTTCATTGTTAGTCTAAATCTTCCTGATCTGAAAGTAATCTTTCTTTTTCTCTGGCTACTTTTATAGTCTTCTATTGTCTTTTGTTTTCAACAAAAGACAGTTTGAATTTTGTCAGTTTGAATTTTCTATAAATTTAATTTTTTTTGGAGGCTCATAGGACTTTCCGAATCTGTGGCTTAATGTATTTCAGCATTGTTGGAAAAAAATTATTATCTTTTAAATGTTGCTTCCATCCTATTCTCTGTCTCTTTTCCTTTTGGGATTATAATTTCACATATGTTAGACTGTCTTACTATAACCTTTATGTCTCTTAAATTTCCCATTCTTTTTCTCTGTCATTCATTCTAGGTATTTCTTGCTGATATGTCTTTTTGTTACTATAAAAGCTGTGGATTCTCCAATCTCACTTTTCCTCATCTACAAAGCAGATTCACTATATGCTGAGCACTCCATCTGGGGCCCTATCTATTTTGTCTGTGGGATTTGGTGGTGAGGGGAACTAATGCAACCTTATTTTCATGCTACTTGTTAGGCATATAATAAAGTACTTTATCTTTGACCCAAGTGCCTCATGTCTTCTGCCAACATCCATGAAACAATAACAGGCTAAGTTACTAGCTTGTGTATAGGGTAAAATCCCAGACCCTGACAGTTTCGGTGACAAAATGGGGTGCTGGCCAAGGTGTGCCTTTCTGGGTGACCTCATGGGCTGTGTTAGTAGGACCCAGTAGCAAATGTCCTCACCAAAGTGGGGAGCAGGGGAAAAGTACATTTCTCTCCCTCTCTTGCCTGTCATGAATGTTTAGAGGCTAACCAAGAGGCAAGGTGAAACAGTCTACCCAAATGGTACTTTGATTGTGCTCACTCTCCTCAGGAACAGGAATAGGGGATGTTATATGACAATTAGCGAAAGTGGGGAAGCCAAAAGTGGCTGTATCTGATTGGTCAAGGAGTCCTCCCAGAGCTTAAATAATGATGTCATCTATAAGCAGATAAAGCTTCAGGTGGACCAAAGCCAGATGTTCACTTGGATGAGCCCAAGCTGCTGGTAGCTCCTTGGAATGGAAAGCAGATGCAAGCTGGCTTACTGGCCTGGAATGGCTCTTTCCCCCTGCACTTCCTGACCCTTCTCTTCCTCTGTACCCCAGCCTCAACTGCTTTAAGGAAATACTGATATGCTGGGGAACTGGAAGGAGGGGAGGAACTCAAATATTTTTAGCTCTGCCGAATATAGATGCCCAAGTCACAATCCTTCTCAGTCTTATGAATGGAGAGGGTGCTGCGCACAAGGATAACTAAAGGCACTGAGGATTGTAGGGTGCAAGGGAATTTACACTGAGCCTGGTTTGGAGAAACAGGATAAAAAAAGCCATTTTCTCCCCTCACCTGCATCCCCCTTCCTGCAGCTGTCACTACAGCCCTGTTATGCCTGTTGGACTTCTTGGTCCATATTTCCATAGGGCAGTGTTTCTCAACCAGGGTCATTTTGTTCTCTCCTCCCACCCAGGGGACATGTAACAATGTCTGGAGACTTTTTCTTTTTCTTTTTTTTTTTTTTTTTGAGATTGAGTTTTGCTCTTGTGGCCCAGGCTGGAGTGCAGTGGTCCCATCTTGGCATACTGTGATCTCTGCATTCAAGTGATTCTTCTGCCTCAGCCTCCCAAGTAGCTGGGATTACAGACACCCGCCACCGTGCCTGGCTAATTTTTGTATCATTATTATTATAGTAGAGACAGGGTTTCGCCATGTTGGCCAGGCTGGTCTTGAACTCCTGTCCTCAAGTGATCTGCCTGCCTCAGACTCCCAAAGTGCTGGGATTACAGGCAAGAGCCACTGGGCTGGGACTGGAGACATTTTTGATGGACACAACTGAGCTGGGGGTGGGTGGGGAAGAGTTCTACTGCCATCTAGTGGGTAAGGCAGGGATACTGCCAAGTTTCCTAGGGTGCTTGGGAAAGCACCCCAGACAGAGCATTAACCACTCGTAAATGTCAACATTGAACTCTGCCTTAGGTGAAAACGTGCTCCAGATTCAACTGATGGGGTTTGGGCAACGTTTATTCTGTGTGGGAGGAAAATTAATGTGACCTTGTAGGACCTTTAGGGCCAATCCAATGTACCATTTGCGATGTCTTTTGATGATGAATGTATAATTGGTGTTCATGTTGTACGTGCTTATATTGTGAATGCTCATGAAGCCCAGAGGAATTCTTCCATTCAAGGACTGTGGCATGTGGAGAGGTAATCTCTGTCCCCTTCCCAGTAGCCTAGCAAAGAGAATATAAAACCTGAGAAGAAATGGAAATCACAGCTTTAAAAACATAGTGGCTGCGGTATTCAGGAGGCAATTTCCTAGTAACAACTGATGAAAGCACCAAGTACACCTCTTTTAAAAATGGGCACTACTGGCCTGGCGCGGTGGCTCAAGCCTGTAATCCCAGCACTTTGGGAGGCCGAGGCGGGTGGATCACAAGGTCAAGAGATCGAGACCATCCCGGTCAACATGGTGAAACCCTGTCTCTACTAAAACTACAAAAAATTAGCTGGGCATGGTGGCACGTGCCTGTAATCCCAGCTACTCAGGAGGCTGAGGCAGGAGAATTCCCTGAACCCAGGAGGCGGAGGTTGCAGTGAGCCGAGATCGCGCCATTGCCCTCCAGCCTGGGAAAAAAAGCCAAACCCCGTCTCCAAAAAAAAAAAAAAAAAAAATGGGCACTACTATTGCCCTGTTGCTGAGCTACTGACCCATGATGTAGGCTTTGGGTCAAGAAGCGGAACTGCTGGCCCATAGAAACTTTGTGACTCTGCAGCCTGATGTCTCCATTCTGGAGTGCGTTAGCTCAGATTTGACAACCTATAAGGAAAACGCCTAATATATCTCAGTTGTCAAATGGAAATTGTAATATTCAGGGATTGGGTTGGTCTGTCCCCAGTAGCATCTCAGTTTACGTGAAAGAGTGGCAGCGGTCATTTTAGGGAAGCTATTTTCATTACGCCGCTTGAAGTAAGGCCAGCGGATCAATGAGACCCTTGGTTCACAGTGTTCCTCTCAATGCCTGGGCCTGGTTTGTTGATGGTTTGGCAAAGCTGAAGCCTGTTGGTGTCCACTGGGCTGCTATAGCTGTCAGTTGCTTCTCTATACATGCCATCCTGAAAACTGATGTGCTTGTCCACTCAATGGGAAGAGTTTAAGACCATTCCCATAATTCTGCCCAATACTTCCCACAAAAAAAAACTTATATTTTCACTAACTCTTGAGATATTGCCAATGATCCAGCCATTTGGTCTGCTATATGGTCAGTCGCTTACAAGCCTATAGACTGACAGATCAATGATACTTCTCTGTCGGGAAATAAACTGTGGAAATAAGCCATGGCTGATGAAAAAATACCTAGGCCATTCATGTTAGATAATGTTCACATTAAGAACCCATTCTCCAGTAAGACATACAGAAATCAAGCTGTTGATTCAGCCTGAAATGTGCAGCTCATTTCCACTGCCATGTTGATCTGTAATTGTGTTAGACATGACCACATAGATATCATCATTGACTTGGCACAAGATAAAGGGTTATATCTTTATAATGTGGAAGCCACCACTGTGTGCCAGACTTGAAACTCCTGTCAAGAATTGGGTAGCTGGTCTTGTGGTGAAGGAGGTTACATTGCACAGATCTGAACTCTTGTCCATTCCTGGCACATTGACAACATTGGAACTTTGACTTCCTCTTCTATCTACTGGTGGTGTCTCACTGCTCTTGATAATTTTCCGCAGTTCAATCAGCTAACTCTGGTTATACTTCTGTGGCTCTTGAGACTGGTCTGTGTTATATGTTTGATTTTCTGGACCATTTGCAGCCTGACAATGATGCCACTTTTGTGACAAAGGTCGCCCAATGATGAGCCAATAATCAAGAATTCAATTCCATGCTCCATCTGCAGGCATCTGATATTATTGAATATTGAAATGTATTCCTCAAAAATTGACTTAAAAAGATTCCTGACTCTACTTTTCTCACCTCCTCCTGTAAAGAGTAGTAAGACAGTATGGTCACTAAATTTGGTTGTCTCCAGAACATGGAGACAGTAAATGGCCAAGGGGTTGTTTTCTGGATACTAATCAAAATGAAAGGAAAAGGGTTTATATAGGCCTGTTTTGAAAATTTAGAATTCTGTACTAACCATTCTTGGACACAATGGATCTTTTTTTACCCTAGAGCGACCCTAGACCAGTGGTTTGTATATCCTCCTACTGTTAGCAGTGTAGACAAAAGAGATATGAAGGAATTAAAATCGATTCTGATTCACCCACCTGCATTCTCTTTTTGGATTGACACGGTCCAATATGAAGACAATGGCCCCCTGGTTGTTACACTGCTTGCTGAATTCCCCTATGAAAAATGTAGTGGCTTAAAAGAACAAAAACATTATTTTACACTTCTGGAGGTCAGAAATCTGAAATGGGTTCCTTTGGGCTAACATCAAGGTGTTGGTAAGGCTGCATTTCTTCTAGAATCTCTCAAGGAGAATCCACTTATCTGCCTTTTCTAGCTTCACCACATGCATTCCTTGGCTGTGGCCCCTTCCTCCATCTGCAAAGCAAGGAACATGGCATCTTCACATCTCTTCTTCTGCTCTGTTGCACATCTTTTCTGACTTTGATACTCTTTCCTCTCTCTTATAAAAGCCTTTGTTATTACATTGGGTTCATTCCAATAATCCAGGATATCTTTCCTTCTCAAGATCCTTAATTTAACAACATATGTGTTGTGCCTTTTGCCATTTTAAGTATGGCATCTTTGCCACCTTTGAAGGCCCATTATTCTGCTTTCCACATCCTTTTTGCACCTAAACTTTCCAGACAAAAGGTTTGTATGTAAGTAGGTGATTGAAAAAAGCTGAAGTTACAATTACTTGACTGGGATCTACTGATTTTTGGCACCGAAAAAGAGCAACAACCGTGGCACCTGGGGCAGGAACACCTTTGACTCTGGAGGTACAGGGGTGGGGGCACTTTATAATACCTTTGCCTTCCAGATCCAACACTGGGGTCTGAGTTAAACAGCAGCTGCAGCTGACAATCTGTGACATGACTTCTCTTGAATTATTTTCCTGTGCCTGATGCCATCAATAGCAGCTCTCAACATGGACCCCCTTTACACATATATAAACACATACAACATTGTTTCATTCTGTTAAAAATTCCCATGCCTCTTTGATGCTGAGAAGTCTTGGGTTATACCATGTATAGTAAAGGAGGCTACAACCGTTTGCCCATGTGACTTAACCAAACTGAGGCAATGCTGATCCAAAACTTATTTTAAGACAAATCCTAATAGGAGTTACCTGTGCCTGTTTGGGTTATACATTTGTATGTGGCTAAGAATGGGCCACAGAATGTCTCTCTACTTGGGATGGTGTTTGATTTTTGTTCTATCTAATGCCCCTTGTAATTATTGGCAATGACACCAAAGATCAGGAGGTCAATGTAAACTCCCTTGCATTGGTTGCAATGGATAATAGACTGGCCATAGGCCAGATTATTTCCTGACTGTCTGAAATAAAGTCTCCCGTTCTCCCCTTGGACAGTTGTCTGAGTGCAGAGCCCTAGGAGGAATGATTGGAGCCAATACTGCAGGTTAATTTTATTCTGTTGTTTGGAGTCTTTTTGATAATAACCTTAATTAAGTGCTATCTGAGACAAATTGAACAGGTTTAGTTCTATCTCTGATGGTCAAATTATTCAGAGTGACACACTTATGTGAAAGTTTATGAGAAGCCAATACACACAGGGATAGAGGGAGGATTGATGGGAAGGACAATCTTTCATGAGCCCTGAGTATCTGTGTGCATTTTTGCTGGGTGTGCAAAGAATGTGAGGCCCCGACTGCTCTTTACCCAGACCATTTCTCAGGGTTGTGTTTCAGTGAGCAACCATGGGGATTGAAATTGTATAAAGTCAGGTATTTGCTTAAAAATTATTGAGTTTGAGAGGGGGCAAGAAGTGAATGTGTATATAGATGAAACAATATTGTCCAAGACTTTATAATTGCTGAATCTGGATTATGGCGTAATTGTGGATTATGGGTACGTTTGGGTTTAAAGAGCAGGCTTTCTTATGCCTTACTGTGAAAACAGTGAATCCCCAAGCTCAGTGTTCTGTGGAAACAGTAAATCCCCAAGCTCAGTGTTCCCTGACTGCAACACTGATCCATTGTATGTACTGCCTCTTTCTAGGCCCCTCCTCATCATGTTGTTCTTTGAAGAAGGAGACCTGATGCAACATGATGCTTATGCTACTTGCTGTGTCATGAATAATGATGGGACGCCTGTACCCAGGAGTCTTGTGTCTTCTGCCAATATCCATAAAACAGTACAGGCTCTTATTAGATTATAAGTAGAGCAAAATTCCAAACCCTGACAGGTATCTGTGTTTTGATTTTGGCTATGGTGTTTGGTTGAGATCACAAGGCACAAATTTGTCCATGTGATTTTGTTATTTCATTGAAGAAAAAAAATCAGCATATCATGTTTCTGTACCAAATTTTACCAACCTGGAAATTTAGAACTGTTCTATTTAGTGAATTTAAAATTATTGTTAATAATAATCTCAACCATTTACAAAAGTTAAGGGAATATTATAATGAACTATAATGAGACTATAATAAGGAACTATAATGAGAATATAATAATGTCTATAATAGTTTAAATATTGCCCATTTTCAACAATTATCAGCCCATGGCCAATTTTGCTAGTTTTATATATGCCTTCCATACCTTGATTAAAGTACATTTATGGTCATATACTTTTATTTGTCATATATTATGTTTTAAAATCATCAACTAGAGTTTTCTTTATTGTATAGTATCTGTATTCTTCACGTTTTTCAAGACCTATTTTGTGAATGGGATATGTAACTTCATTCATAATACAAAAAAGTATTACAATTCTCCACCTGAAATATTTTGTAGGCAACCAAAGCTGTACATAGTGGCAAATGTATAGCCTTAAGTTCTGTAGCTATTTTTAAAAAGAAAACCTAATGAAGTTAGAAAAAATCTAAGGGAAATATACATTAGTATTACAAAATATCAATGAAGTATAAAATATACAGAATTGACACTAATTCTGAGAACAGTTTCTTTGGAAAAATCATTGAAATATACAAATCTCTGACAAATAAAAATGTGTTAAAATATGCAAACATTTATTGAGGTATGTAACTACAAATATGACTTAAAACACTTGACTTATAATACTTGAAAATACTTTCTGCAAGTAATTTTAAGACTTATAGGGAGACCATTTCCACAAATATATATAACACTTATATCCATGATAGATTGTACTCCTCAGATATTTGGTCAATTTTGTTTCAAGTGCTGACTTCTGTTCTTTGTTACAATCTAAAGTCTTCCTCATGCTTAGGGATTTTGTGTCCTTTTTATATTTTTCAGAGCATCCACATTCCAGCATCCACTTAAGCTGTCATTATTGTCCCATCAATATCCAACATGGGTCAATCTGCCCCTTTCCTGGTTCTACATGGAAGCCACTTGTATTAGGCCATTCTTGCATTGTTATAAAGGAATACCTGAGATTGGGTAATTTATAAAGAAAAGAGGTTTAATTGGCTCACAGTTCTGCAGGCTGTACAGGAAACATGGTGTTGGCATCTGCTTGGCTTCTGAAGGAGGCCTCAAGGAGATTTTACTCATGGCAGGAGGCTAAGCAGGTGCAGGCACATCACATGGCACGAGTGGGAATAAGAGAGAGAAGAGAGAGATGCCACACACTTTCAAACAGCTGGATCTCACAAGAACTTACTCAGTATCAGGAGGACAGCATTGAGCAGATGGCTCTAAGCCATTCATGAGTAAACTGCCCCCATGTTCCAATCACCTCCTACCCGGCCCTACCTCCAAGAGTGGGCATTACAGTTCCACATGAGATTTAGAGGGAATAACATCCAAACTATATCCACTCTACAGCAAGGCAGTAGAGCAGGGGCTGGAAAACTTTTTCTGTGATGAACCAGATGGCAAATATTTTAGTTTTTGTTGGCATTACTACTTCTTCTCCTCCCTTCTCTTCCTCCTCTCCTCCTCCTCTTCTCCTCCTCTTCCTTCCTTTTCCTCTTCTTATTTTTACAACCGTTAAAAATATAGAAACTTTTTTTAGCTCTCATGATATACAAAACAGGTCACTGGCTATATATGACCTATGAGCAGTGGTTTCTGACTCCTGTACTAGAATATAATGGCTAAAAAATATAGGCCCTAGAGCCATGCTGTCTTTAAATCAAGGGTTTGAATCTAGGATTTGTAGTTGTGTCACATGTGAAAAATATTTAACATATCTGTGCCTAATTCCCTCATCTAGAAAACAGTAGTAATAATAATTTTGACCTCATAAAGTTGTAATGGGGATTAAATAGGCTAATGTGCATACTGTGTTCAGAAGAGTAACTGGCACATAGTAAGTGCTCATTAGATGTCAGCTATTATTGTGAAGGCTTTTATTTCTTACAGACTATTTCTGCTCATTACAAGAGTAATGGGAAAGGGTCTAATCTCATACTACATAGCTTTCTACCAACTTTCTATTTCTCGGCTCTACTCTTTTTCTCCCTCTCTCCTTGTTTTCTTTCCGGTGTAACCAAGAAATTCCTTTTTTTTTTTTTTTCCGGTCAGGCATAATTGTTCTTTCTGCAGCCAGGCTTGCTTACAGTCTTACCTTCTATACGGAGCAGACTTATTGGTTTCATTCTCTCTGGAAAAAAAAATTGTCTGAATCCATTTATTTTCCTCACAGGATTACATATAAATTACCAAAAATTGACTGTAGAAATGGAAAACCTGGCTAGTACAAAAATCATGCAAGAAATAGGAAGAATTATCAAATAGTTACATCCAAAAATGTCTTTAACCCAGATGATTGAGACTTTTAAATTGACTTTTTATTATTGGAGAATGTCAAATATATAAAAAATAATAACTATATAATAAAGTCCCATGTATTCATGACTCAGACTCCACAATTATAAACTCTTGAACAGTATTGTTTCATCTATACTCTCACACAATTCTTCTCCCCACCTGATAATTTTAAATGAAATATCTGACTTTATTCAATTTAATTCATGTTATGGACTGATTTTTTTTTTTTTTTTGAGATGGCATCTTGTTCTGTTGCCCAGGCTGGAGTGCAGTGGTGCAATCTCAGCTCACTGCAACCTCCGCATCCTGGGTTCAAGCGATTCTCCTGACTCAGCCTTCTGAGTAGATGGGATTACAGGTGCCTGCTACCACACCCAGCTAATTTTTGTATTATTAGTAGAGAGGGAGTTTCACCATGTTGGCCAGGTTGGGCTCAAACTCCTGACTTCAGATAATCCACCCACCTTGGCCTCCCAAAATGCTGGGATTACAGGTGTGAACCACTGCACCTGGCCTGGACTGAATATTTGTATCCACAAAAAATTCGTATGTCGAAGTCTAATCCTCAATGTGATGGAATTTGGAAGTGGGGCCTTTTGGAGGTAATTAGGTCATAAGGGTGGAGCTCTCATGAATGGGATTAGTGCTTTTAAGATGAGACCAGAGAGTGAGCTTCTGCCTGTCACGTGAGGATGGAAGGAAAGTGCGGCTATCTGCAACCTAGAAGATGACCCTTCGCAGAGCCCAACTCGGGCGGCATTGTGATCTTGGACTTTCAGTCTCTAGCAATGTGAGAAATAAATGCTTGTTGTTGAAGCCACCCAGTCTATGATAGTTTGTTATGAGAGCCAGAACTGGCTAAGATAATGCATAGTAAGCAGTTGGCCCTGGCCCTCTGTATTCATGGGTTCCCACCCATGGATTTTGCATCTGTGGATTCAACCAACCATACATTGAAAATATTCAGAAAAAAATGAGTGGTTTTGTCTGTACTGAACATGTATAGATTCTTTTCTTGTCATTATTCCTAAAGAATACAGTATAGCAACTATTTATATAGCATTTACATTATATTAGCTATAAGCAGTCTAGAGATGATTTAAGGTGTATGTGAGGATGTGTGTAGGTTACATGCAAATACTATACCTTTTTACCTAAGTCCCATTTTTGGTATCCAAGGAGTGTTCCTGGAAACAATCTCTCATAGATAGTTTTATTTTTAAAATTAAAAAATTTGTTCTAGCCATAATGCTTGTATTTCTATTATTTATTTATTTACTCACTTATGTATTTTAAAGACAGGGTCTTGATGTGTCACCTAGGCTGAACTGCACAGTGTCACAGTCATAGTTTGTTGTAATCTTGAACTCCTGGACTCAAGTGATCCTTCCATCTTAGCCTCCAGAGTGGCTAGGACTACAGGTGCATGCCACCATGTCCAGCTAATGTTTTTATAGAGATGGGGTCTTGCCATATTGTCTAGGCTGGTCTCAAACTCCTGGCCTTAAACAATTCTCCTGCTTCAGTCTTCTGAAGCAATATAGTTTTAGGCATGAGCCACCATGCCTGGCCTGTATTTTGCTTTAAAAACACACTCACAATATCGTCACATTAACAAAGTTAAAAAAAATCGTAAAATATCACCAAATATCCTATATGCCTTCAGTTTTCCCCAATTGTTTTATATATTTTAAAGACTTTTTTTGTTTTAATTCAGTACTGAAAAAGATCTACAATCTTTTTGCTGTTAATTTACAGGTTTACATTCTCTTTTCCTTGTTGAATAAATATTTGTTAAGGAAATAACTGTGTGTAGTGTAGTGTTCTACCATCTGAATTTTGCTGTGTCTTCACAATGTTATTTAATATGTTCTTCTGTCCCCTGTAAATCAGTGCATGTATCTTGAGACTTGATTAGATTCAGGTTTAATATTTCTCATAAGAATTGGCTGTATACTTGCATCAGGAAACATATAATATCTGGTTGTCTTTTTTTTTTTTTTTTTTTTTTTTGTGATCTGAGCAAGCGTTGATGAGCGTTGCCTAGACTCATTAATCATTAGGGGTCACATGTGAAGATACTCTAATTTTATAATTTCTCATTTATTTCCTCTACAATTGAAAAGCTTTTCTTCATTAACTACATGGTTGCCCTTAGGCTCAACTCCTACAGAAAAAGCAAGATAAATGCTTGATTCTACCCCTACCCCTCCTTATTTATTTATTTATTACTAGTTTTCTTGGGTATCTATCATTCTCCAACAAAACACAACAAAATAAAAATAAAAATAAAAAAACCCAAAAAACCCCAACTATTTGTTTTTTCTTAATATCGATTATAAACTCACAAATTTAAACATATTTTCTTTGTTTAAAATCCTTGCATTATATTTATGCTTGATTTAGTTTTTTGAGAAACCATCATACCATTTTCCATAATGGCTATACTGATTTACCTTTCCACCAACAGTGTAGGAAGGTTTTCTTTTCTCCATGATGTGGTGGTATAATCATGCATACCCATCACTAAGTGTGAGAGTGCCTGTTTCACTACATCTTCAGCAACAGAACATTTTGTTAAGCACTTAGATTTTTGCCATCAGATGTTTCCTTTAAACAACAGTGAATTATCATGCTTTGTAAACAGTTCCACAACATAGAAAAAGATAGAAATTATAATAGCACTCACTGCTTTTATGCTTATAATATATAATGGCATTAATAATGCTTGTGAAACACTCCACAACTATACAGAAATACGCTGACACAGACTAATGAACAACTCTATGACCAAGGATAAACGATGCATGGTAGCTCAAGCCATCTGTTAGCAACATTGATATATTTTCGGGGAGCCTTGCTCTGTTCCCAACAATCGAAGTGGACAACCTTCTGTATTCTTATCTTTTTGAATTTTATAGCTTGTTCTACTCAGATTTAAGCCTAGAACAGCTTTTGGTATAAAATAAGGCTCCTTGTTAAAAAGTTCTTATTCTTTGCTTATTTTAAGATTAACTATATAAAAATCAACATGTAGAAAATACCCCCATAGGTTGTTTCATTTATATATATATTTTTGACATTCATAAATATTTTTTACAAAAGTTGGTTTGTCACTTCAAATTTTTATACCTTTATTAATGAAGTAATTGTTTCTTATCTCTAGTTTCCTGAATCTTATATCCTTATTAGAAAACATTTTCTTTTCTAAAAGAATTTCTAAAAGAATTCTACTATGAATAAAAATATTAGCAAGGCATCACAATAGTTAAAATATATTGAATATCAAAATATGCTCCCTGCTGGGGAAGACCACTTGGAGACACATCTCCTTACATTCTAGACACATTCCCCATTGAGTTTTGAAATGTTTGATTGAAATCTGTAAAGGTTAACTCATCATATAAACAGCAGTGCTATTAACAATCACAAAATTAATGAGAATAATAATGAGCCCTCATGTGTAAAATGCCAGAGTTGGCATAAACACCGTAATGCCTCTGTGTATGACATTTTTGTATTGCCACAGGGAAAAGTTCTGTGAGCTAGTTCCCTAAACAGAGCCAATACATTATTACTGCAGATAAACTGCTCATTATCTAAGATGTTTTGCAACTTTTGGAGAAAGCAAAATGAGGTATTCTTGAAGGAAACTGTTGTTGTGTAGTAAAATATAAAATTGATTTTAAAGAGGTGAAATTAAGAAGTTTTATACGTCATTTTCATTATCATTTTAAAGTAAAACCCGTTCACTGCAAAACCTTTGAAAATACACATGTGCACACACATACACATCCACCACTGAAAACTACCCATAGTCCTACTACCCAGGGATGATCTATCATTGTATAATTTATACAGTCTCTGTCCCATCTCAGTAAGTAAGGAACACACAGTAGGTAGTTTTATATGTTGCATTTTCAAAATATAACATCAAAAACTTTTCTCAGGTCACTGAAAGTTAATTAAAAACATGATTTTAGTATTATTGCATTAGCTTTCATTTAACCACTGATAGCCCCTGATTTTCAGTCACCCTCCAAAAAACTTTTATCAGCTTAAATTTTTACCAGCTTGAACAGAGTAGCTGTCTTTCAGAATCCTTCACAACTCTGGATATTATCAGTTTATTTTGTTAATTTGATGGGATAAATTGATAGTTGATACTCACTAAATATTTATATTTTTTGAATGCGAATTTATAAATAAAATTATAAAACCTACATATGCTTGATGTAGCCATAATTAAAATTATAGTTGAAATCAAAGGCGAACATATGCCCATACAAACATTTGTACATGAATATTAATATGAGCATTATTTATAATGGCCAAAAAGTAGAAACAACTCAAATTCCCATCAACTGATGAATGAATAAATGTGGTATATGCACATGATGAATATTTTTTGGCAATAAAATGGAATAAAGTACTGATACATGCTATGCCATGAATGCACCTTAAAAACATCATGTTAAGTGAAACAAGCCAGTCACAAAGGACTTTATATTGTATGGTTCCATTTATGAAATACCCAGAACAGTTAAGTCCTAGACAAAATTTTAGTCAATTTAATCTATTAATATAGGACAGTATATAATGAACAAGGAGGTTTATCTCAAGAAAGCAAGGCAGACTCAACTTTTGAAAAATGAATCAGCATAATTCACTATCTCGACAGACTAACAAAGACAAATTATAGGCTGGGCACAGTGGCTCATGCCTGTAATTCCAACACTTTGGGAGGAGGGCAGATTGCTTCAGCCCAAGAGTTTAAGACCAGCCTCGGCAACATGTTCCTCTACAACAACCCACAAACTAGCCAGGTGTAGTGGTGTGTGCCTGTAGTCCCAAACACTTGGGAGGCTGAGGTGGGAGGATCACTTGAGCCCTGGAGGTCAAGGCTGCAGTGAGCCCTGATTGCACCACCACACTCCAGCTGGGCGACAGGGTGAGACTGTTTAAAAGAAAGGAAGAAAGAAAGAAGAAAGAAAGAAATAACTAATTACTTCAATAAATGCAGAAAAAGAATTTGACAAAACAACATCCATTCTAATAAAAGCTTTAGCAAACGAGGAACAGCAGGAAACATCCTCAATCTGAAAAAGGACTTCTACAATAAACTTACAGTTAATAACATACTTAATGGTAGAAGACTGAATGCTTTGCCCATAAGATCAGAAACTAGGCAAGGGTGTCCACTGTTATCATGCCTATTCAACTTTCTTCTAGGTCCAACACAGTGAGATAAGCCAGGAAAAAGGATAAAAAGCATAAAAATTGGAAAGAAAGAAATAGAACTGTATTATCTTTGCACACGACATATATAATAATGTAAAAAAATCTCTAAGAATTTACAAAAAGGTTAGTGGAACTAATAACTAGATTAAGCAGGGTTGCAGGATGCAAAGTTCATGTATAAAATTAAATTGGGCTGGGCACAGTGGCTCATGCCTATAATCCCAGCACTTTTAGAGGCTGAGGCTGGTAGATCACTTGAGGCCAGGAGTTGGAGACCAGTCTGGTCAACATGGCAAAACCCAGCATCTACTGAAAATGCAAAAATTAGCTAGGGGCGGTGGCACACGCCTGTAATCCTAGCTACTCAAGAGGCTGAGACAGGAGTATTACTTGAACCCAAGAGGCAGAGGTTGCAGTGATCCAAGATTGTGCTACTGCACTCCAGCCTAGGTAAGGGAGCAAGACTCCGTCTCTTTCTCTTTCTCTCTCTCTCTCACTCTCTCTCTCTGCCTATATATATGTAAGATAAATTGCACTCATATATTCAGTGAACAATTGGAATTTGAAATTAAAGATCAGTATGATTTATAAACATTACACAATACTTAAGGTAAATCTCAAAAAAGTGTGGTATTTATATGCTGAAAACTATGAAATGGTAATGAAGGAAATCAAAAGAGACCTAAATAATGGAGATATTTATGTATTTATTGAGGGAGAGTGTTATGAATTTGAAGTCTGAGTATTATTACAATGTCAATTTTTTCCAATTTGAACTGTAGAATCAATGAAATTTCAATAGAAATCCTAGGAATTTTTTTTTTAAAAACTGACAACTGGTTCTACAATTTTTTTTTTCTTTCTTTTTTTTTCCCCATTTGGTTCTACAATTTTTATGAAAAGGAAAATGAAATAGAATAGCTATAACAATTTTGAAAAAGAACCAAGCTGAAGCATTCATTCTGCCTGATTTCAAGACTTACCAATATGGTTTGGCTCTGTCCCCACCCAAATTTCATATTGAATTGTAGCTCCCATAATTCCCATGTGTTGTAGGAGGGACCTGGTGGGAGATAATTGAGTCATGGGGCAGGTCTTCCCCATGCTGTTCTCATCATAGTGAGTAAGTCTCACAGATCTGTTGGTTTCATAAAGGGGAGTTCTGTGCTTTTTTGCCAGCTGCCATGTGAGAAGTGCCTTTGCTCCTCCTTCACCTTCTGCCATTGTGAGGCCTCCCCAGCCATGTGGAACTGTGAGTGAATTAAACCTCTTTCCTTTATAAATTACCCAGTCTCAGGTATGTCTTTATTAGCAGCATCAGAACACACTAATACGCTTACTGTAAAACTATATTAAGACAATGTAGTACTGGCAAAAGAAAAGACATAGATCAATGCAAGAGAACAGAGAGTGTGGAAATAGACATGTGTATATTATATATGTATATATGTGTATACATATAAATATTCAATTGATTTTCATCAGAGGTACAACTGGAATTTAGTGGGAAAAAAGGAACAACTAGATATCCATTTATAAGAAAATCAGCTTTGACCCACATCTTGTAACACAGTAAAATATTAACTCAAAATAGATCATATCTCTAAATCTAAAATAAAAAAAAAACTGTAAGACATCTAGAAGCAGACAAGGGAGAAAATATGTTTGGTATATACTTCTTAGATTCAAATAAAAGCATAAATCATAAAAGAAAACATTGATAAACTGAAATTTCATCAAAAAATTTACTCAGTTATAAAAATAAAACGGTAAGCCACAGATTATGAGAAAATATTTGCAAAATTTGTATTTGACGAGGGACTAGTATCTAGAATAGATTAGGAACTGTTTCAACTAAATAAAGAGGCAAGTTACTCAATTAAAAATGGGCAGATTTGAATATGCTTTTCACTAAAGAAGATAGATGATAATTACATGAGAAAATATATGAGAAACAAATAATCACATGACATTATTAATCATTAGGAAAGTGCAAATTAAAACTATGAGTATCACAGCACAGTTACTACAATGGCTGGTATTTAAAAAACTAGCCATAGCATGTTTTGGTGAGCATAAGGTGGAAATGGTTTGTCATACACTCCTGGTGGGAATGTATAAAAGTACAGCACTTTAGAAAATTGGCAGCTTTTAAATATATAACAATACAACCCAGCCATTCCACTTCTAGGTATTTACCTAACAGAAATGAAAGCATATGTGCATAAAAAGCTTATATGTGAATGTTCATAGCAGATTTATTTGTAATATTCAAAAGCTGTAAAAAACCCAAGTGCCCATTAATTGATGAATGGATTGAGAATTGTGATATGGCCATGCAATAGAATAGTAGTCAGCAATGAAAACGAACTATACATGCAACAACGTGGATGAATTCAAAATAATTACGCAGAGTGAAAAAAGCTAGACTAAAAATGAATACCTACTGTGTGGTATCATTTATATAGAATTCTGGGACATGCAAACAAAGCTGTAGTTAACAGATCAGTGGCTGTCTGGGTAATTGGGGAATAAGAGTGTGACCGAAGGATAAATTGTAAGGGGGCATGAAGAAAGTTTTAGGTTATGGATACTCCCATTACCTCATTACCTTTGTTGTGATGATGCATTCATGGGTATATGCACCTTTTTGTTTTTGTTTTGAGACAGAGTCTCACTCTGTTGCTCATCCTGGAGTGCAGTGATGCAATCTCGACTACTGCAACCTTTGCCTCATGGGTTCAAGCAATTCTTCTGTCTCAGCCTCGTGAGTAGCTGGGATTACAGGTATGTACCACCAGGCCCATTTAATTTTTGTATTTTTAGTAGAGACAGGGTTTCACCATGTTGAATGAAAATGAATGGATTGAGAATTGTGATATGGCCAGCCTGGTCTTGAATCATGCAGGCCAGGGTGGTCTTGAACTCCTGGCCTCAAGTGATATACCCGCCTCGGCCTCCCAAAGTGTTGGGATTACAGGTGTGAGCCACCACGCCCAGCCACAAGATGAAACTCATACAATTATAGTTTCAGTGTTTCAAAGTGCTGGGATTACAGGCATGAGCCACTGTGCCTGGCCACTTTTGTGGTTTTATTTGAGCATTTTATATGATTCCATTTTCTCTCCTTTCATAGCATATCAATTATGCTTCTTTTTTTCACTTTTTTTAGTGGTTGCCCTGGTTTACAATATACAACTAATGCAAGTCCACTTCTAAATAGCACTATACTGCTTCATTGGTAGTAAAAGTACATAATAATAACACAATAATCTTAATAACAAATAAATAATAATCTTAATATAACAAAATAATCAATTCAAATTATAATAACAAAATAATATTAATTCCTCCTTCCTGTCCCTTGTACTATTATTACTGTCATTAATTTTACTTGTACATAATATGTATGCATACATAATCAAATACATTATTGCTATTGTTATTTTGAAGAAACTGTTAGAGCAATTAAGAATAAGGAAAATAAAACTTTTGATTTTACGTTCATTTATGCATTCTCTGATACTCATCTGGTCTTTATATAGATCGACGTTTTTGACCTATATTATTTCCTTTTCTTGAAAGAACTTATTTAAACATTTCTTACAAGGTAGGTGTGGTGAGAGCACATTTCCTCAATTTTTTTTTCTAAAAAAGTCTTTAATTTTCCTTTACCTTTGAAGAATAATTTCACAGGGTACAGAATTCTAAGTTGGTATTTTCTTTTCTCTTAACACTTTAAATATTTCACTCCACTCTTTTTTGCCTTGCATGGTTTCTGATCATTCAGATGTGATTATTTTCCTTCCTTCTCTACAAAGTGTTTTTGACTTTTGACTTCTTTCAAAAATTAAAAAAAAAATCTTTGATTTTCTGAAGCTTGAAGTTGACATGCCTATATGTAGTTTTTTCTTGGCATTTATCTTTCTTCGTGTTCTCTGAACTTCCTGAATCTGTGCTTTGGTGTCTGAAATTAATTTGGAGGGAATTCTCATCGCTATGGGTTCAAATATTGCTTCTGTTTCTCCCTTTCTTCTGCCTGAGATATTTGCATTATCTGTATGTTACACCTTATGTAGTTGTCCCACAGTGCTTGAATGTCTTGCTCTTTTTTTAAAAAAGTCTTTTTCTCTTTGCTTTTCAGTTTGGGAAGTTTCTATTGTCATATACTCAACTCAGAAATTCTTTCCTTAGCCATGTCTACTATACTGAGCCCATCAAAGGCATTCTTCATTTCTCTTACAGTGATTTTAATCTTTACTATTTCTTTTTGATATTTTCTTTGAACTTCCATTTCTCTGCTTACATTACCCTTCTGTTCTTGCATTTTATCTACTTTTTCCATTAGAACCCTTAACATATTACTAATCATAGTTAAAAAAACTCCTGATCTGATAATTCTGACATTCCTACCATACCTGAGTCTGTTTCTAATGCTCCTTAACTATCTTCAAACCATTTTTTTTTTTGCCTGTTAGTATGCCTTGTAAATATTTGTTGAAAGGTAGCATCATGCATTGGATAAAAAGAACTGCAGTCAATAGGCCTTTTAGTAATATAGTTGTAATGTACAGGGGAGGGGAGGTCTTCTATAGTCCCACGGTTAGGTCTCAGTCTTTTGCTGACTCTGTGCCCCTGAACTGTGAATTGGTTACAGTGGTCCTCAGCACTTAAACTCCCCCACCTAAGGTGGAGATTATGGCTAGAAGGTGCTGGAGTTTGGCATTTCCCTTCTTCCAAATAGATTAGGTGCTAATAGACCCTCAGCAGGCCAGGCTCTGATATAACAGTTTCTTCTGAAGGCAGGCTTTGCTAGGAACAGATGCTCTGGTCCTTGCATTTCAAGTGGTGACTTTCCCCAGTCTTCTGCAGGAAGAAAGAGGAGATTTTTCTCCCATATTTACTATGAAGATCTGGCAAGGCTCTGGGAGGTAAAACCCATAAAAGTATGGGACACCCCATGACTGGTGTCCACTGCAGTTTTTAACTCTCAGACTTGCCCAAACTGAGCCTCCAGCAATTCATCAGTTCCAGTTTCCTGGACTGGCACTGCTTCCCATGGAGGTTGCAGTTGGCAGGTCTCTGCTCTGGTGACGTGATTCTCTGTATCTGCCTGCCTGTCCCTCCAATTTTCGGGGCAATGGTTGGTTCTGTGACTTCATTTCTCTGACAGATCTAACAAGAGTTGTTAGCTTTTTTCCTCCTTAGGAGACAGTGGTGACTTCTAAGCTTCCTTCCTTGCCAAACCAAAAACCAGACTCCAGGAACTTTTTACTGGTCCTTCTGTTCAGTGAAAAGCTGTTACTTCTCAGCTCCAAGGTGGTCCTTCTGCCCTCTGCCTTGTGTTGCAGTGGCTGGGACTCGGCGCTCTTCGCTTCTGCTTTGCTGGCTGCTCCTTGCAAGGCTCCCCCAGTGGGGGGCGCTAGAGGGAGACTGGAAGACTGGAGGAGCAAGAGAGGACCTGCTCCTTACATTTGCTTCCTCTTCCTGCCGGAAGCTTCATAGTCTTCACCAAGATCCTTATTATTTCTTGCTGTTTGTGAACCTCCTTGCTTTCAGGTCCTCTTCAATTATTTCTTCAGGCCAGACATTCCATATGAGAAGGATTGAGAGGTCAGGGTTCTTATGGGAAAGTATGTCAAAGGCTTTTCTTCTTTTTACAACTACAATTACTATTAAAATCTACCATTAATTGTCTACAATGTGCTAGGTACTTTAAAAAATATTACCTTATTTAATCCTCAGCACAATCCTACGAAATAATTACTGTTATTTTCATTTACACATGAAGTCTTTGAAGGTAAAGGTAACTTGTTTAAAAAGTCACTTTATATAACTGAAAGAGATGGGTTTTAAGTGCAGGTCAGGGTAATAACTAACACAAGATATCTTGTGAATATTATCTGTAAGTGAATTTACTATGGATCTGTTAAGTCATGTAGAAATTGGAACATCACAGGGATTTTGAGAACATTTTAGGGTTTGAAAGATTTCAAGGGTGATGTGTTTTATTTAAGAGAAGGTAGGATTACCTTGTCAGAGGAAGATAATTAGTTATTCAAAGGTAGAGATTTGTTGTCGGAATGGCAAGGCTGGTTCAGTCTCAATTTTCAGTATTAGTCAAATACATAATTTTAAAATTGATTGGCCTTTTTGTATACTCACATGTTTTGTTACTTATAAGCTATTCCAAAATGAGGACTGAAATGTTGGTGTTTCTAATTCTTCACTCAGCCCTTAAACATGATTTAAAATGATTATCACATTCTAAGCTGTTTCAGATTAAGACTTTGCACAATATTGCTTCATGCCTTTATATCTTATTTTGGAAAATTTGGCTTGGATTTCCTTGGGAAGTGGAAATGGTGATCCAGGAAGCTTCTGGAAACTTCCCGGTGATATGCATGAATTTAATATCTATAAGTTTATTAACTTTTTAAGGCAAAGGGATTAAGGCAAGGGAGATGTATTTAATTATTGACAGTGGAAACTTTTTGAGAGGCTTAATGGGGCAAAAACATCTCCGTAGAGTAACAAGAAAACATTTGATTTCAAGATATTTATTATTTGCAATATTAAATTGTGCCAATAGATGGAGAAGTTGTTCCATATAAATCAGAAGGCTTGCCTCCTCTTATGAGGAATAAAGAAATTCAGGTTTCTGGCAAGTTGAAAATGAATTTCCTTAATAAAAATGTGAAGCAGGGAAACTGGGTTACGTATAAATTTTAACAAGACATAATGTTAACAAGGGACAAGAATTTCACTCATTTCAATTAAGTGTACATGAAACTCTTACTGCCTGTACTGTTTTTGAAATTTGGCCATCGTGCTTTTAGATATGTACATTTGTATTTATTTATGTATTTATACATGGCTGGTACAAAAAGGGTTTTAAATAAGGTAGAAATTTTATAAGATAAAAAAGATCCTGGCCATGGGGTATAAGAAAAGAAAAGATAAAAACAATAAAACATGCCTACATTTAAAACAGTAGAGAAGAAAGAATGGGATGAAGCTGGGCTAAAAAATCTGGCCTGGAGCTTCCTAGTAGTCAATGCAAGTAGAGAAACAGGACTGGTTGCATAATCCAGTGTCCATAACAGAAAAACAAGCCAGGTGTTAGAAAAGGTACCAAACAGTATGAAGGCTAGGAATAATATCCTTTAGGAATGTATAAAGGAGATATTGTGTAAGGTGATAAGTAATTTCCTTACATTACGCACAATGATACTTTTCACTTGACTGCTTCCTACGGTGTCAGCTGATAGGTAACGCTGCAATGCTATTCTGTCAAAAGATTTAAGGTGGAGGGGCAGAGTGAGCGCTATGCATCCCAAAACACTTTCTTGGAGTGTAGCTTTCTGATTGTCTAGTTTAATTGAAGGGTCCAATTTAGAATTCATCAATTCTCCATAAATACTATTTTTCTAACTGAGGGTTTGATAAAGATGGAAGGTTGCTGTGAAGATTAAATAACATGTTGCATACAGAACACTTAGCCTGAGCTTTGCAGGTTGTGAAGCCTTGATGAAAGCTGTCCATGACCAGCCTGAACCATCAGCTATCCTTGGATGAAGGACACGTGGTACCTCCTCTGGCTGCTCTTGGATATCTGTGTGGACTCATATATGTGGTTATATTTTGAGTCATTTAAACTGGGGTCGCATTGCCATACCCCTCTAGTAGGATTCCCTCCAGCCTCACGTTCACTCCTTCTTCCTGTTCCAGACCTCTAAGGCTCCTTTGTCCTTGGTGATTTTAGGCTCTCTCTTGACATCTTTTCTTGCTTAGTCCTTTGCATGCTTTGTTGGGATCCTCACTGTCTCTGATGTTCCAGAGAACACGACTGGCCTAGACCCTGAAACCCAAGCCAGGCTCCTACTGTCTCAGCCTTTCTAGAATATTGCTGCCCAGATTGGGTTTCACTCTCTTTTCAGGAAGAAAGATCAGACCACAGCCATCACATTTTATGGCTTAATTCTTGATCAGTTTTCTCTATTTTCAGTGAGTCTGTGACACATGTGTAAATTTCTCAGTGCTGCTTCTGGGGCTGGATGTTGACCTGAGAACATTTCTCTGGCTCTATCCAGCCACCACTTGGTTTATTCACATCCATGTTCTTTGCCTTCAAACATGGAATCATTGCAACTCCAGGCTGGAAGTGGCAGAGGTCACTGAGTCCACCTGTCCAACCACACACACAAATGTGCACCTTCTCCACACCCACGCCATCTAATTTCCCTTTGTTCTCCAATGTATTGATTGCACACTCTATCAAAAAGAATGCTGCAGTAATTTTGCATTCTATAGCCCGAGGATACGCTAAGGGTATATTTTGGCCTATATTTCTGCACACTGGTTGGGAAAATGTGCCCTGAATTCTGTTTTGTTTCTATTAACCTTTTTCTGAGAAATTACTGACCCTGAATATAGGAGCCGCAAATGGATTCTTTTAACAAGTATCCTGTCAGGATGTAACCTCTGTATATTACGTGGCTTTTAGTCAGCAAATGCTTCCTCTCAATGCATCGACTCCCTTAAGAAGTATTCGTTTGAGTGACTTTCTCTGTATGAGAATTTTAGGGATATTTTTTATCTTTGCTGTTTTAGGAAACCTACCTTCAGAAGAATTTATAGTTCACCTATTTTTATAGCTGGCAATATCTATTTAAAAACCTTGCTTGAGATTTTTACTTCTATCTGCTTGAGATTTTCCCAAATCAATTATTTTTTTTGAATTTCTCCATAGAATCTGTCTTAATCCTGTGCACTTGAAGCGAGATATTTGCATACTGACATATTTTGCACATTTCTATCATCCTTGAGAAAATCATGCAAAATTATTTCCTAGCTCAGTGCAAAGCAGAGTTGTGCCACTCTCATTTAGCCTCAACTGAGAGACTGTATGTTAAGACAAAGCAACAATACAACTTTGATCTTATGTTATTCAAATGGGACCTGCATGGCCCATTGCCACACTGTCTATGAGATAGCTACCCAAAGTTACCATCAGAGGACAGGCCAGGATTGGATATACTTCTAGAGAGCAAATTCCATGGGTAGCCACAACATGTAATCTTGGATCATTCATCATTTTCAGGTGAAGCTGCCAACAATTGAGAATCCTAAAGCAGCAAGCATGTGAAGACTGGTTTCATGAGGGCTGTTCAGTCTTCTCTTCTCTCTATTGCGGCATTTTTTTTTTAAAGATCCATTATAGACAGTGCTTTGTTTCTGTCAGTGAATACATTTGGAAAATCTTTGGAATCCTGGGCCTAAATTTTTTATGTGTGTGCATATGCATGAATGTGTGTTTGCGTGAGCATTTGTGTGTGAAAATTGGGCGGGGCAGGGGAGAGACAGTAGAAATTGGAGATGCTGGCAATATAATCAAACTGAAAAGCAAGAGCTCTGTAAAGTCTTGCTGGAGAGTCAGCCCAGAAAGCAAAAGGAATTGCATTTCAGACTGCCCCATCTCACTCTCTAAAATGCTGGCAATACCCTGAATCCTAAACCTCAGTTATTTATTCATTTAAAGGTGGAGTTTTGCTCTTTTTGCCCAGGCTGGAGTGCAATGGCGAAATCTTGGCTCACTGCAACCCCTGCCTCCCGGCTGAACCTCAGTTATTGGTGACAAGTGAAATCAGGCAGCCTGGTTTCCAGGTATAGCAGATTGGCCTGCAGTGTAATGTCTTGGTCTTTGTCAGAAAGCTAAGCAGAGCTAACTCCAGATGGTACCTGTAGAATAATTGTAATCTTTTTGCACATATTACTTGTATTTGCATTTTTTGGGTATAATCCAAGTTGCAAAGCAACAAGCTAACAGAGGGGCTCTAGGAAAGACGTTTTAGCGCAACAATATCACATTGGTTTTGGTAGCATTGGGAAGAGATGAGAACTGGAAGTCATCGAGGAAGGATGCAGACTGAAAGTCAGAGAAATGACTTTCACATAGCCAGGGGAATGAGTGATTTGGGTTATGGCAATAGCTGGCAGTTTCTTCTGGATGGTCTAATTTTCTATCATCCTTCATTATATGGAGTGGAGATTTGTCAATTAATGGTGCCATTGGCTCCTCCATACACTAGGATTGACTTTGAATGAGCATATTAGACTGAGGGAAAAAGCAGAGGACCTATTATATCAGGGTGATGTCTACAGAAAATGAAGCTGACAAAGCATTCATTGGTTGGCAGTGGTGGTGGAGGTGGGGACCAGGGTGAGCTGGGAAAGAGGTGCAGTGAACAAAGAGAACCAAAGAAGGGAGAACAAACTGTCTCACAAAGACAAGCAGGAATGAAGATAGAGTGAGATAAATGAGAAATGGGAGAAAAATAATTTCAGACAAGAGACAGAGAGCAGGAAAGAACAAGATTAAACATCTCCAAATAAAAAGATGATATGGTGAATGTGACTTTTTGTCTTAGAAAGACTGAGATAGTAGCCATGCACCATTATTCAAAAATGATGCATAGTAAGCACTGCATGGTAAATGGTGCTGTGTCTTCCACATTAATACAAAACTAGGTCCAGGCCCAGCATGGGGTGCAGCAGGGTGGCAAAGTGTCTGGAGTTGTTGCTGGGAACCTGAAGGCTGCGGTAAGGGCACATCTGCTCCGCCCCTGTAGAGCTCATCCTGGGAGCTGCCTGGGGACTCTTTACATGGGGCCTCCGCTAGCCTGGTTTGTGGAGATCTGAGAAGGTAACTAAACCTGTGTTCTGTCTGCTTGGTAGGAGGATGGTGTAGGGGAGAAGGAAAAGAAAAGAAGCAGAAGAGAGGTATCATTTAGCTGATCTTATGTATTTGTTTCCTCACTTATAATATGGTGCCATCTAACAGTATTTAACTCGGAGAGTTATTGTGAAGACTAAGAGAGAGAATACAGCAAGGTGGCTGGCTCAATAAATGTTTTAGCTTTATTTTTTTGCACCCATAAATGTTATCTTTAAAAAATGTACAAAATATTATGAATATACTAGTTTTTATTAAGTAAAAATACCAGTTACAAATTCATTCTCATAACCTAAAACACACACACACACACACACACACACACACACACACACACAGACACACACATTGGGAAAGGAGGAATTGATCTTAACAGTGATTACTTTTGGAAAGTGGATTATCACTATTTTTCTTCCTATGCTTGTCTGTATTTCTACAGCAAACATAAGTTAATTTTGTAATAAGAAACACGTTATTCTTTAAAAAGCTGAAACAATCAGTCTCAACAAGGTCCATTTTCAGTCCTGTTTCCCAAACCTCTCAAAATGTAGATGCAACAAGATTCAGTATCAGTTGTTCTCACCCCTCTCCAAATGTGGATTTATTCTGAGTGGGGGCTTTGATGGTCATCCTACTGATGCCTTCCTGCCCAGAGCAAGAAGAGTGCTTGCATTCTGGGTAAAAGGCCAAAGGAAGAGATTCTATCCTGGTTTGTCACTATGCTTTAAGAAAAACACCTGAAGTTTATAACAGAAGATTTTTTTTGCTCATACTGTGCTCAATAAAGGAGCCAGAATCCCAGGCACACCTGGTTCTGTCATGACTTTACAAGATCTGCAATAGGAAGGTTAATTATTTGGAGGGCCGTCTTTTTGCATATGCTTTATTAATCTCTGGGCATCATCGTAAAAATTTGGTTTTTAGCTGAGGCGACCGGAGGCTGGCTCAGTGGAGCAGCTGGTCTAGACTGGGAAGGGTTCCTCTCTGACTGGGTATGCATGTGAACCGCCTGGGAGTAGCTGCGAGCACCTGAAAGCAAGCATTTGTCAGTGGAGCGGTGCTTTCCCTGGGCTCTGTGTGGAAATGGAAAATGTCATGTTGTGTTCCCATTGCCTCTCTGATAGAATCCAGTGATCAGTATTGTATGGTGTATTGAGATCAGGGTAGTTTCTGGTGGTGATAACAGTTTTAAGGAGCAGGGATGAGGATGTGGTATCCATTTAGGTTGCCACAGTCCAGTTGGAAATGGATGGAAACAAAGAAAGAGTTTAGATGTCAGTGCCTGTGAATTGCTGTCTGCATCAACTTAAGCGCACTACTTCATATTTTGATCTGCTTTCGTACGTTTAGGTTTTGGGCAGGGATTTAGCCTTGTCCATGTTGCCAGAGGCTGTGTATGTAATAGAGGCATCACATGCAGTGACAGGTTTGCAGAAAAAGCAATCTTCACTGATACAGGTCAAATGGGAGCATTTCCATTGAAAAGTGCAGCACTGGTTGTCTTTTTTTTTCTTTCTATCCCAGTGATATCATTGGTACTCAGAGGCATGTTCAGTGGCTGTTCAAGTGTAGACAACACCTGTGACGCCGATAGGTGTTGGACCTAATGTCCCAGGGTAGCCCGGTTCTTAGGTGGAGAGGCAGCCTGCAGGAGGAAGCTTCCTGAGCAGGGGGCTTCCCTGCTCAGTCACTGGGATGCAGAACCCTGACTATTTCCTGAATACAGAGCTTGAATGCAGGCTCCCCAGGTTGTTCCAGCCTTGGGCATGACTCTGATCCTCTGCTAGACAATGACAACTGAAAGCTAAAGCATAGGGGTTATTCACACCCTTTATTCTTCTTTCTTCGGGTTATTGCCAACTCTTCTGAAGGCAGAAGAGGGAAGAGTGGAAAGTCAGCACATGATTTCCCTTCCTGTTTTGTTAGTGACTCTGTTAAAAGGTATTGTGGTGAAGAAACAAACGGCAGGAATAAAAAATGTTTAATAATTTGGGGTTTCAAATGATCTCTCTACTTCCATTTCTTCTATGACTTACTGCCCTTAACAATGAACCCCTTTGCATATGTGAGGGACAGGGCCTTTTTCCTTGAGTTATATATTTGGTGTGGGAAATTTGAATTTATCTATTTTCATGTTCAATTAAATTGATGAGCAGTATGGCCACTCAATGTTATTCCATCTTGACTGTTGCTGAAGCCCTTTAAATGTGCCCTGAGTTAATTGATTGATAAATCCACATAAAATATTCTGTGTGCCTGCTATGCATCAAACCTCGAGGAGAGATTCGGGTGACCCAGCCAAGGGCAGTTCTGCTTTCATGGAATTTAACCTAAGTATAGGGACAGAAAATTAAGCAAAGAATTAGGATACAATGTAGTAATACAATGCTCTGATAAGGCAAGTCCCATATAGAGCACATAGCAGGGTCCTTGAGAGGATCAAGGAAGATATTCTGGAGAAACTATCTTGTGGATCAAGGTCTGAAGATAACGTGAAAGTAACAAGGAGAAAGGGCGGGGAGAGACTAGTGTTCCAAGTAGGGGAACCAGCCTGAGCACCATCTCATTATCCCCTTCTACTGTGCATATATATTTAGAAAGTCATAAGCGACAGTTCACTTATGAATTATAAAAATCAAGTTAGAAGATAGTTATTCATAGGTCTCTTATCAAAGTAGAACTTCATTTCCTCCTTCTTATGAAGCATCCCCATTGGACTCTGTGTTGTTGCTACTTGTGTGCATCTCTAGAGGATCTCTGCAGGCTCTGAAAGTCCTTAGTTTTCCTTGCATCCCTCAGGTAGCAGTTTTGCACATGGGCCTGTTGAATGTTGAATTAAAGCATAAACTAATTCAGGGCACATTGGAAACAAAGTCCATGTCCTGAAGCCAACAGGGAAGGCAGCTAGTGTTAGCATGTGGTCTTAATACTTAAGGGCTAACTGGATTGGCCAGTGGCCTCGGTGCAGGTGACCTTTCTGAATGTTCTGGTTCTTGACTTCACTCCTTGCATCTTCTCTCCCTTTTCCCATCAGACTGCCTGGGCTTAGCCTGAGCTGAGCACATTGACCTATTCCTTCATATATCTTTCCTCAGCAACATTCAAGTTGTTCTGATTGCAGGCCCATGCATATCCTTTAGGAAAAGTGGATTTTCATACTCCTCTTTCCCCCCTATTTTTTTTGTTTTGTTTTGTTTTTTTTACTGCTAGCCAGAAAATGTGTTTCTTTTTTTTTCCCATTTATTTATTTTATTGCATTTTAGGTTTTGGGGTACATGTGAAGAACATGCAAAATTGTTGCATAGGTACACACGTGGCAGTGTCATTTGCTGCCTTCCTCCCCATCACCTACATCTGGCATTTCTCCCCTTGCTATCTCTCCCCAGCTCCCCACCCCCCACCATCCCTCCCCTATTTCCCCCCAACTGACCCCAGTGTATAGTGCTCCCCTCCCTGTGTCCATATGTTCTCATTGTTCAACACCCACCTATGAGTGGGAACATGCGGTGTTTGATCTTCTGCTCTTCTGTCAGTTTGCTGAGAACGATGGCTTCCAGGTTCATCCATGTCCCTACAAAGGACCCAAACTCATCGTTTTTGATGGCTGCATAATATTCCATGGCATATATGTGCCACATTTTCCCTATCCAGTCTTTTGTCGATGGGCATTTGGGTCGGTTCCAGGTCTTTGCTATTGTAAACAGTGCTGCAATGAACATTCGTGTGCATGTGTCCTTATAGTAGAACGATTTGTAATCCTTTGGATATATACCCAGTAATGGGATTGCAGAACTTACTGGTTTACACTCAGCTGGTCAGAAGAACGATGGCTGAATCAACTCTTGATAGTCACCAGGAATTGATATTGCTTTCATCTAAGAGTTTCTTTCTTTTCTCTTTTCGCTGTCTCTTTGTCTCAAGTCCTTATTCCTAGGTTCGACTTGCTTTCCAGTTACAAATCCTGAAAGAATTGTTTTTTTTTTTTTTTTTTTTTGAGACGGAGTTTCGCTCTTGTTACCCAGACTGGAGTGCAATGGCGCTATCTCGGCTCACCGCAACCTCCGCCTCCTGGGTTCAAGCAATTCTCCTGCCTCAGCCTCCTGAGTAGCTGGGATTACAGGCACGCACCACCATGCCCAGCTAATTTTTTTTTTGTATTTTTAATAGAGACGGGGTTTCACCGTGTTGACCAGGATGGTCTCGATCTCTTGACCTCGTGATCCACCCGCCTTGGCCTCCCAAAGTGCTGGGATTACAGGCTTGAGCCACCGCGCCCGGCCCTGAAAGAATTGTTTTTAACCACAATTTATGTTGTGATTTCTTGCATAATTCTCCCTCCTCATACAAAATTAAATAGAACTTCAAAAAAGTTTAAAATAACTCCTTTGCTCCTAACCTAATTAGACCCTTTAAACTTCTTTTTGTGATTACTAGACACAGGCAAACTAAGGATGGAATATAGTTATGATTCATTCAACACATTTAAAAATTCCATTTATTTCAACACATTTGAAAGCTTTGTATGCTCAGGCTCTGTGGTAGGTGGTGATGGTACAAAGATGAATAAGCAGAACCTCTGCCCTCTGCAGGGGTGTAAGTAAGCTAAACATGATGATGGTGGTGGGGTGGAGGTGGGGGGTTGTGGATGGGAAGGTCCCAGCATGAAGATTTTTGTGCAGCAGTTCGCTATGACACTGAAAGGGAATCGGGCCTTTATTCAGAAGCTTCTAAGATAATTTATATAGAAAATAGGACCTAGCCCTTGGGAGATTATAAGCTGGTTCCCAATTTCCTTTTTTGGAAGTGGTGATGAAGCTATTTATATTCTTTCAGATTGGGTTCTCTTTGGGCCCTGGACTGGGTCAGGCTGGAGTTAGAGGTTAAACTGAGGTAAGCCTGAGGTGTTTGGGGAGACTCACACCTTCCAGATTTTAGAATGATTCTCAGTGGCTTGCAAGAGTTGATATGCCTCCAAAGAGAATACCTGGATAATTTTGCCATTTTCAGGTAGGTTTTCAAAATCCTCAGTGATTTGGGGTCTATCACTTTGGAATTTGTGGTATTTTGGAACAATATAGGCTAATTTCTATTTTTACATTCTCTGTGAAAAAAGGGACTCACACACAGATAATATTGAAAATGTATAAAGGATTAATAAAATAAACTGTATTTAGCAATTCCAGAAGCACTTAAAATTGACATACTAATTAGAAATAATACCCATCTCTTCATGAAGTTAGCTTCTTAACTAGAATTCATGTTATAATATATAACATGAATTCTAGTTAAGAATTCATATAGTTAAGAATTCTAGTTAAGAAGTCATAACTATGTATATAGTTAAAATGTCCCAGTGCCAGCTTTTCACCAGGGTAGACTTAGGATAACTTTCAGGCTACAAATCACCCCTGTGTTGTGCAAAGAGACAAATTAACCATGACATAAATCTAATGGGTTGTTTATTTCCAGAAGCAGCAAAAGCTAGAAAACCATGGCAACCAATGTAGTCAGAGATATGTGAAAGGGACTTATATTCTTGGCAAAAATGAATTAAAAAAAAAGGTGCAGAAAGTCCTGAAACACTCACTAACAGTTCTAGGCAATTTAACTTTTCCTTTTTCATTCTGGTGGAGGGTTATTTGTTGCTTTCACTACAACACTTATTTTAAAGTTCTAAGCTCAGTGGCAGAGGCTCAGTCAAAAAGCCTATGGAATGTTTTATAGAGAAAGCAGTGGTAATGATAGTGTATCAAGAAACTACAAAGAACCCAATGTGTACCATGTGCCTTAAGCCACATTCTTTCCTTATGAAAGTCATCTCTTAAGATCTACATGAACTCCATTAGGCCACAAAAAAATTACTGCGTCAGTTCTGTTACTGGCAAAAAACTTAGCTGCTAAAGCTGAGTTTGTGGATGGTGAAATTGCTACTTGGCTGTTGTACTGTTTTCAGTTATTTTATAAACCCACTGATGCTTAATCAACGAGAGCAATCTGCATCTATTTGGTCAACAAATAATGGTGCAAACTTTCTTATTCAAAACAGCTGGAATAATAAAATGGAAAGCATAGAAGTAGCTATTTTGCTGTCTGGTTATTGCTATTGATACCAGGCCATGGTGGTTCAATCAAAGGCAGGAGGAAAGGGCTTACCTGTCTCCTTCTTTTCCAGAATTTCCCAGCTCTAATTCATTTCTGGGATAAGGTGTTTGTTTCCAAAAAAATCTCTATGTAAAATGTACCCAAATTCTTGAGCTGTAGTAAATTCACACTTTAAACTATGAGCCACAGAACTTCTGGGCTTCCACCTCCGGAGGAGTGGCCACAGGTCAAAAGGAACACAGAAAGGTGAATGTGGAGGGAAAGTGCAGTGATAGAGTAGGTAGTGATGGGGAAGAGAGCATTGGGAAAGGATTTTGATGTGAGGACCAGGCATCCTCGGTGGGTAGGTGTGACTGAGGCAGCTTAGGGAGGCCTGGGAGCCTGAAATACCCTTTGATGGGATCTAAGGGTATTAAGGTGTTAGCTTACACAGTTTTGTGGAGGACTGATCTGGCTACATCTCTTCATTTTGTAGGCCCCATTGAGGTGCAGAAGAAGGAAAGGAGCTGTTCCAGCTACTTTAGCTGACTAACAAATATCCTAAAATGTATTGGCTTAGAACAATGACATTTATTTAACTGATGGATCTACAGGTGGGGCAGGACACAGGTGCTATTGTAGCTCATGCAAATGCTGATCTATGTCACTATAGATTAGTTTGCATTATCTAGAATCTAAAATAAAAGGAATGATACAGTATCCTTTTTGTCTGGTTGCTTTTACTCCATATAATTATTTTGATATTTATCCACATTGCTGTGTGTATCAAGTGTTCAGTCCTGTTTATTGCTGAATAGTATCCCATTCTATAGATGGGCCACAAATTGTTTATTCTCTATGGATAGACATTTGGGCTATTGTCAGGTTTTGACTATTATAAATACAGCTGCTGTAAATAGTTGTACACAAATCTTTGTGTAAACATGTTTTAATTTTAGGAGAGGAATGGCTGGATTATATGGTAGGTATATGTTTAACTTTTTAAGAAATTTCCAAACAGTTTTCTACAGACTAGTTTGCATTTGCTAGAGTTTTATATAAATGCGATCATCCAATGTGTACTTTTTTGTTTGACTCCTTTTACCCAGCAGAATTACTTTGGGATTCATCCACGTTGTTGCATATATTAGTAGTCAGTTATTTTATTGCTGGGTAGTATTCTAATGTATTGATACACCACAGTTTATCCATTTACCTGCTGATGGATCTTTGACATGCTTCCTGTTTTTGGCTATTACAAGTAAAGCTACTATGAACACATGTGTACAGGTTTTTGTATAGACACATATTTCCTGTTCTGTGTGCAGCTGAATCATCTATGGAAAAGGTGAATTCTTCTGCTTTAAACATCAGGACTCTATCTGCCAGGTGCTTGCCACTATTTCTGTCAGCAGCAGGCTGTTAATGATGACCTTTGTATTAGTCAGGGCTCTCCAGAGAGACAGAATATGGATATAGATAGATAGAGATATAGATAGACAGGCAGACACATGAGGCGATTTGTTAAGGGAACTGGCTCATGTAATTTTCAAGGCTGAGAAGTCCCACAATAAGCTAGCTGCAAGCTAGAGAACCAGGGAAGCTGGTGATGTAACTCAGTCCGAGGCCAAAGGCCTGAGAATGCAGGAGACTTCTGGTACGAATCCCAGGGGCCAAGGGTCAGAGAGCCTACAGTTCTGATGTTCAAGGACAGGCAGTATAGAGAAAGAGAGAGGGAGAGAGAGAGAAAGAGAGAGAGAGGAAGAAAGAGAGAGAGAGAGAGAGCACCGTCAAATTCACCTTTCCCCTGACTGTTTGTTCTGTGTAGGGCCCCGGCTGATTGGATGGTGATGCCCACACTGAGGGCCAATCTCCACTCAGTCCACTTAGAAGCACGGCAGTCTCCCCCAGGAACACCCTCATGGGCATGCCTGGAAATGTTTCATTGGCTATCTAGGCATCCTTTAATACAGTCAAGTTAATGCCTATGAATAAAATAACTATCATGACCTTCCAAGCATTTTGTAGGCTTAGCTCTAACAATTAGAGTAAAATTTTGTAGATGGAGTGAGGTAAGGATAACTTCCTCCTTTTGTCTGTGACTGGCTATACGGTTGTCCCTGTACTCTTTGTTGAAAATAAAATTCTTTTAAAAATATCCTTCATAAGCTAATTGTGTATACTTTGTTTACTTTTATGTGGTGCTCAAGCTTCTGCTTGATTAGCTTAGTGGCCAGCTATAGGACTGAATAAAGATTTCCTTAAATTCTTTGACCAGTCAATCTTCTGCCCTTCTGTATATGCTTTGGGGCACACTTTCAGTGCTTAGCAGTCTGCAACCCTACCTTAGCTTCCACTGCCTGCTTGCTCAGAGCCTCCCACTCAGAGGTGGGAGGTTGGGGTCTTCTCAGGTATTTCCTGGAGATGTGCCTGGCCCTGCCTATGCGTGTAGCCTTCTAGATCCCCAAGAATATTGTGTAACTTTTAAAAGCTCCTTATGGACATTTTATTCCCAGATTTTTGCTTCAAGGTTTTTGGCCATCTTCTGTTTTTTGAGTCAATTAGTTTCACAGCCTCTGGCAGCTATGATGTTAGGCAATTGTGGCTGACTGTTTTTGACAAATGCCTTGAGACTTTTTCTTATTGAGTGACTCTGAGGTCAAATAAAGAGAAGGCCTATGAATGGGGCTTTTCATTTCTTTTTTAAAAACTTTTATTTTAGGTTCGGGGGTACATGTGCAGGCTTGTTATATAGGTAAACTCATGTCATAGGGGTTTGCTGTACAGATTATTTTGTCACCCAGGTAATAAGCCTAGAACCCAATAATTATTTTTGCTGCTCTTTTCCCTCCTCCTACCCTACACTCTCAAGTAGGCCTCAGTGTCTGTTGTTCCCTTCTTTGTGTCCATGAGTTCTCATCATTTAGTTTCCACTTATTAGAACATGCGGTATTGGTTTTTGGTTCCTCCATTAGTTTGCTAAGGATAATAGCCTCCAGCTCCATCCACGTGTCTGCAAAAGACATGATCTCATTCTTTTTTATGGCTTCATAGTATTCTGTGGTGTATATATACCACATTTTCTTTATCTACTCTGTTACTGATGGGCACTTAGGTTGATTCCATGTCTTTGCTAATGTAAATGGTGCTGTAGTGAACATATGTGTGCATGTGTCTTTATGATAGAACAATTTATATTCCTTTGGGTATATATCCAGTAATGGGATTGCTGGGTTGAATGGTAGTTCTGTTTTCAGCTGTTTCTGAAATCACTGCTTTTCACAATGATCAAATTAATTTACACTTCCATTGACAGTGTATAAGCATTCCCTTTTCTCTGCAACCTTGTCAGCATCTGTTCTTTTTTGACATTTTAGTAATAGCAGTTCTGGTTGGTGTGAGGTGGTATCTTATTGTGGTTTTGATTTGCATTTCTCTAATGATCAGTGATATTGAGGTTTTCTTCATATGTTTATTGGCTGCATGAAGTCTTCTTTTGAAAAGTATCTGTTCATATTCTTTGCCCACTTTTTAATGGGGTTGTTTTTGCTTGTTAGTTTAAGTTTCTTACAGATGTTGGATATTAGACCTTTGTCAGATGCACAGTTAGTAAATATTTTCTCCCACTTTTATGTGTCTGTTTACTCTGTTGATAGTTTCTTTTGCTGTGTAGAAGTTCTTAAATTTAATTAGATGTGAATGAGGCTTTTCCAGAGAGCTTTCAGATAGGTCAAATAGTGGCAAATAGCGGCAATTCTGATTTTAGGAAACTCCAAACCTGGTTTTTCCTCTCCAGTGGCTGCTAAGCTGCTGGTGTTTACAGTTTCTGAGGCTGCCTCTTTTCAAGGCTATTACAGAGGTAGGGAGAATAGACTAGACAAATTCAAACACCGCAAAGCTCACTCTTTGTAAGTGAGATTCAGCCACTTTACTTGAACAAGTGCTTCTTGGATCCTTGTAAGCCATTAGTTAATTTGTAGAGCTCTGAGAAAGTTAATTTTAACTATTTTTTTGGACTAGTGTATGGACTTCTAGAGGTTCTTACTCTACCATACTGGAAGTACTTCTCTCCAGTTCCTTCATTTTTACTTTGTTCGTTTATCAGCATTGAAAATTTATGAGAAATAAATGGGCTTCTGGGTGTCTACACACCTCTGCAGAGATAGAGCAATAACAGTGTGTGGTTGCCTAACATGAATGCTCTGCAGCAGTGAGTGCTGAGCACCTGTTGTTTCAGCTTGAACTTTCCTTAACCTGGAGAGGAGCAAACAGTTAAGACCCGGAGTACAAAGGAAACAACACTGGTCAATAGCAGCGGTTGCATGTGTAGGGCTTCTGGGTAAGTGCTGAATGCAGTAGCCTAAACTAATGCAATTTCAAAAAACTCAATTGCTACAGATCACTTTTATATCATTTCACAGTAGAAAAAGATATCAGATGGTGACAGTTCTTGTCCAGACTTTTGGTTTTAATGTAAAAAGGGATGCTTCTGCTTAGAGATAGACAATACTGTTCATATGTTTCCAGTACTTGCTTTCTCTTTTTTGAACTCCCCTTTATTGACAGTGGCTGAAGCTCAACCATTTATCTCTTCTCTTCTTCTTCTCTCCTTTAAGACCAGGGTCTATAGCAGTGAATTTAGACAGTATTGTGTGAGTTGGGAAATACTTGTGTAGAGAACTGGTTTTTGCATTTATTCACTTCAAAGAATCAAATGAGAAAGTCTAGACCAAGACTGGGAATAACTCTTTTTTTTTTTTTGAACTAAAAAAAATTATCCTTCTTACACAACTATTATCTAACACTAATACACAACTGTTAACTAAAGCCTAGACCAAGAGATAATAGTTATACAAGAAGGCCAATTTGAGTTCAAAATAAGGAATTATTTTCAAAAACAACAGCTTTAAATACAGCTCAGTTGCCATTTCCTGTGAAGTCTTCCTCACTTTCCCTGGAGGAGTGAGTTTTTCCTTTTGTAGCACTTGATATGTCTCGCCTTTTACCACCTTCTCATTGTATTATAGGTATTCACTTACATGTCTATCTAGCTTAGTGGTTTTCAGCCAGGGGCAATTTTGCCCCCCCCATGGGTGTTTGGTAATGTTGGAAAATATTTTTGTTTGGCACATGCGAATGGGGGTGGTGCTGGCAGCTAGTGGGTAGAGGCTATGGATGTTGCCAAACATCCTACAATTCACAGATGGCTCTCCACAGCAAAGAATTCTCCCTTCCCGAATGTCAGGATTGCTGAGATGCAGAAACTCTGCTCTGTCCATGAGATTTGAGGGCAGGGAGCTTGCAGCTACATATATAAGACACAATGAATGGTAAACATATCGGTTAAAGAAGAGAGTAAAAAGTCTGTTTGCTTATCATCAGTCTTGCAGTTACAACCATTGGTTTGAAGGCTTAAAATGATGCATTTACATTTTTCTTTTCTTGGTTGGTCACTGAGAAGGAAATCCAGAAAGATCAAACAATCCATTTATTCATATGAATAGATGTCAAAAAAACATGAAAGATGTCAACCTGAGAGGCACTGGGGGCAAGCTAGAAAATGAAATCCTGACATTTCTTCAGAAAGGCGTCACTCAGCCTTACCTTAGCTGATGGGGCTGGCACTCCTCATTTATCAGAATAGGCATGGTCTTTTATCTGAGTTTGTTTTACTCCTCCATGGGGCTTTAGGATGTAGATTTGATTTGCCATTCTCTGTTATGCACAGAGTCTCAAGATAACCCCATGGAGAGAGATGCAGAGAACGAGGCAGCCTGTGCACAGATGACAGAGGGATGGGAGGCAAAATATGAAGGAGAAACTTTCTGATTCTATTTATTGACATAGGAAAAGAAACCATGATCTTACTTGTTGGTGAGAAAAGATAAAGAGCATGGAGGAAGAGATGGGTTGACTCTCCAGATTGGGGCTTACTTATAGTAGGCATCACTGTGAAAGCAAACTGTACCAAGTGGGTTGGCATCTTCCAGACATTGCTCTTCCAGGGAAAGTGAGCCCAGGTCTAAGAACATATACACATATCCTCTATTTGTCAGTGTTTCTGTCAGGATAAGTGTACACAAAGCAAAAGCACAGAAGTTTGAGAAGTTTGTCAAAGAGACTTAAGTAAAAATAATTAACGAATTTATGAATTAATGATTTAGGAAGAGATAAGGGCTTTGTGAAAACTAAAGTAGTTGCTGTTCATTGAGTATTTAAGCTTTGCCAGGACTTTGCTAAATATTTTAATTTACTCTTCATTCCTGTGAGTTAAGAATGTTCATCTTTTTATAGATGAAAAAAAAGTGAGGTTCAGGGAGGTCAGCTAGCTTGCCTGGGGTTGCAGAGCTTCTGTGGTAGAGTTAGGATTTGAACCTAGACCCATGCTGCAAAAAAGTAAGACAGGCCCTACAGCACCGGAGTCAAAGCCAGTTCCTGGCCCAGTCCCATCCCTTAGCCACCTGCCTCCTCTTTCCTTTCAATATGACAGGTACTGCTGTGTCCTTCGCAGAGGACTTCCTGGCAGATAATGTCACTGCAGCCATCCCCAAGATGGCAGTGGTACCCATTGAGGGGGTCAAGCTGCTGCTGCAGGTGCAGCATGCCAGCAAGCAAATCACTGCAGACAAGCAATACAAGGGCATTATAGACTGCGTGGTCCGTATTCTCAAGGACAGGGAGTCCTGTTCTTCTGGCATGGTAACCTGGCCAATGTCATTGGATAATTCCCCACCCAGGCTCTCAACTTTGCCTTCAAAGATAAATACAAGCAGAACTTCCTGGGTGGTGTGGACAATAGGACCCAGCTTTGGTGCTACTTTGCAGGGAATCTGGCATCAGATGGTGCCACTGGGGCCACATCCTTGTGTTTTATGTACCCTCTTGGTTTTGCCAATACCAGTCTAGCAGCTGATGTGGGTAAACCTGGAGTTGAAAGGGAATTCAGGGGTCTCAATGACTGCCTGGTTAAGCTCTACAAACCTGATGGGATTAAGGGCTTATATCAAGGCTTTAACGTGTCTGTGCAGACTATTGTCATCTACCAAGCTGTCAACATCTATATCTATGACGCTGTAAAGGGAATGCTTCCAGATTCCAAGAGCACTCACATTGTCATCAACTGGATGATCGCACAGTCCATCACTGCTGTTGTTGGGTTGACTTTCTATCCATTTGACACTGCTTGCTGCCTCATGATGATGCAGTCACAGCTCAAAGGAACTGACATCATGTACACAGGCACACTTGACTGCTGGAGGAAGACTGCTCATGATGAAGCAGGCAAAGCTTTTTTCAAGGGTGTATGGTCCAATGTTCTCAGAGGAATGGGTGGTGCTTTTGTGCTTGTTTTGTATGATGAAATCAAGAAGTAATCATAAGTTATTTCCTAGGATTTTTTCCCTCTGTGAGCAGGCATGTTGTATTATATAACATACTTTGAGCATTCTTGACAGACTCCTGGCTCTCAGTTTACCAGTGGCAACTATTTTCTGGTTGAAAATGGGAAGTAATAATATTCATCTAACCAGTTTTCTCTTAAAGCCATTTCCATGATGATGATCATGTGACTCAATTATATTTTGTATTCCAGTCTCTCCTGATAAATAACAAATTTGGAGACTAAAAAATATCTAAAAAAAACAAAAGCAAAGTAGTTGAGCAGGTAGAATTCAGTCAGCAAACACCCAGAGTCCACTCTGTTCAGCAGAAGCCCTAGAAAGTGTTGTTTTACTTGGGTTTTAATGAAGACAACAGAAGAATCAGATGGCACTGACAGAATCTACCCACTATGATAAGCCACTTAATTGTACACATATGGCTTACAACTCTTCAGGCCACAAATTGGGGGTGGAGTCACAGACACTGCTACCATCCATATGTCACAGACTAGTCCCTATCAGCTAATAAGGATCCCAGCCCTTTGTGAAACATTGCAAGATTTTCTGAATAATGGGGTTTCTTCTAGGTCCTTATGCATGTGTCAGACAGCTTGCTTGCAGAACCTTTCATTTCCCTCCTCTGTCTCTGACCTGACCACTGCCAAGCACTATCAGTGTGGTGCAGAACTTGAGTACAGACTCTGGAGTCAGACATTCACAGATCATGTCCTGCCTCTGCCACTAACTTACTGAGAACTTGGATAATTAGCTTACACCTACTTTCCTTACTTACAGAATGAGAATAATGATCATTCCTCCATCATAAAGTTGTAAGGATTAACTGAAAGAATCCATTCATCCAAGATTGCTGAATAGGAACAGCTCTGGAGTACAATTCTCAGTGAGAACAACACAGAGGGTGAGTGGTCACCGCATTTCCAAATGAGTTATTACTGCCCACAGACCAGGAGATTCCTGGGCTGAAAAGTACCACAAGTTTCCAGCATGGCTGTTTCAGCTGGCACAGTGGGTTTCTGCACAAAAACTCACACAAATCTGGGCAGCTGTTTCAACTGGTGCCTGGGATACCTGGGAGAAAGAGCTGCCCATTCAACTGAAAAAAGGGGGCTGGAACAGGGAGCCAGGTGATCTGGCTTAGCGGGTCCCACAGCCAAAAAGACCAGCAATCTGAAATGCTCTGGACTGAGTTTTGCAGTGAGTGCAACTGGACCTGGGACAGTCCAGCTCTTTGGGGGAAAGGCGTCCGCCGTTACTGAGGCAGCCCACCACTACCAAGACAGTCTGCCATTACCGAGGCAGTCCACCATTACGAAGGCAGTCCACCATTGCTAAGGCAGACCGTCATTACTGAGGCAGTTCTAACTATACCTCTATAAACAAAACTGCAAGGAAGTTCACACAGCAGCTGAGCAGAGCCCATGGCAGCTCAGCAATGCCTCTTCTGGCAGACTGTGACAAGGCTACCTCCTTGCTGAGCATGACATCTCTGTAAAAAGGCAGCAGCACATCAGGAACTTAAAAATAAAGCCCCACCTTCCCAGGACAGAGCACCTGGGAAAACAGGTGGTTATGAATTCCATTGTAGCAGACTTAAACGTACCTGCCCAGCAGCTCTGAATGTAACAATGGAGCTCACAGATTAGCACTTGAGTTCCTATAAGGGTCAGGCAGTCTCCTCAAGCAGCTACCTGAATCCCTTATATCCAAAGAGATACCTCATATAGGAGAGCTCAGGCTGACATTGAGTGGGTATCCTTCTGAGACAAAGGCAACAGAAGAAGAAACTGGCAGAAACCCTTACTGTTCTGCAGCCACTACAGGTGATCCCAGGCAAGCAGGATCTGGAGTGGACCTCCAGCAGTCCTACAGCAGAGGGGTCTGACTGTCAGAAGGAAAACTACAAAACAGAAAGAAATAACTTCAACATCAACAAAAAGAACATCCACTCAGAGACCCCATCCAAAAGACACCAACTACAAAGACCACAGGTAGATAAATCCATAAAGATGGGAAGAAACCACTGAAAAAAGGATGAAAACACCCAAAACCAGAATGCCTCTCCTCCTCCAAGGGATCACAACTCCTCATTAGCAAGGCAACAAAGTTGGATGGAGAATGAGTCTAATGAATTGACAGAAACAGGCTTCAGAAGGTGGGAAATAACAAACATCTCTGAGCTAAAAGAACATGTTCTAACCCAATGCAAAGAAACTAAGAACCTTGAAAAAAGGTTTGACTGAATGCTAATGAGAATAAACAGCTTAAAGAAGAATATAAAAAACCTCATGGAGCCAAAAAACACAACACGAGAACTTGGCAAAGCATACACGTTTCAATCACCGAATCGAACAAGCAGAAGAAAAGATAGGAGAGATTGAAGATCAACACAATGAAATAAAACAAGAAGGCAAGAATAGAGAAAAAAGAGTGAAAAGAAATGAACAATGCCTACAGGAAACATGGGATTGTGTGAAAAGACCTAATCTACATTTGATATATATACCTGAATGTGACAGAGAGAATGAATCCAAGCTGGAAAACACTCTTCAGGATATTATCCAGGAGAACTTCCCTAACCTAGCAAGGCAGGCCACCATTCAAGTCCAGGAAATACAGAGAACACCACAAAGATATTCCTCAAGAGAGCAACCCCAAGGCACATAATCATCAGATTCACCAGGGTTGAAATGAAGGAAAAAATGCTAAGGGCAGTCAGAGAGAAAGGTCGGGTTACCCACAAAGGGAAGCCCATCAGACTCACAGTGAATCTCTCTGCAGAAACCCTACAAGCCAGAAGAGAATGGGGGCCAATATTCAACATCCTTAAAGAAAACTTTCAACCCAGAATTTCATATCCAGCCAAACAAAGCTTCATAAGTGAAGGAGAAATAAAATCCTTTACAAACAAGCAATTGCTCAGAGATTTTGTCACCACCAGGCCTGCCTTACAAGAGCTCCTGAAAGAAGCACTAAACATAGAAAGGAACAACCAGTACCATTAACTCCAAAAACATACCAAATAGTAAAGAGCATCAACACAATGGAGAAACTGCATCAACTAATGGGTAAAACAACCAGCTAGCATCAAAATGGCAGGATCAAATTCACACATAACAATATTAACCCTAAATGTAAATGGGCTAAGTGCCCCAATCAAAAGACACAGACTGGTAAATTGGATAAAAAGTCAAGACCCTTCAGTGTGCTGTATCCAGGAAACCCATCTTACATGCGGACACACACAGGCTCAAAATAAAGGGATGGAGGAAGTTTTACCAAGCAAATGGAGAAAAAAAAAAAAAAAAAAAGCAGGAGTTGAAATCATAGTCTCTGATAAAATAGACTTTAAACCAACAAAGATCAAAAGAGGCAAAGAAGGGCATTACATAATGATAAAAGGATCAATGCAACAAGAAGTAACAATCCTAAATATATATGCACCCAATAAAGGAGCATCCAGATAAATAAAGCGAGTTCTTAATGACCTACAAAGAAACTTTGACTCCCACACAATAATAGTGGGAGACTTTAACACTCCACTGTCAATATTAGACAGATAAATGAGCCAGAAAATTAACAAGGAAATCCAGGACTTGAACTCATATCTGGACTAAGCCAACCTGATAGACATCTACAGAACTCTGTACCCGAAATCCACAAAATATACATTCTTCTCAGCACCACATCACATCTACACTAAAATTGACCACATAATTGGAAGTAAATCACTCCTCAGCATATGCAAAAGAATGGAAATCATAACTAACAGTCTCTCAGACCACAGTGCAATCAAATTAGAACTCAGGATTAAGAAATTAACTCAGAATCACACAACTTCATGGAAACTGAACTACTGGCTCTAGAATGTTGACTGGATAAACAATGAAGGCAGAAATAAAGATGTTCTTCGAAACCAATGAGAATGAAGAAACAACATACCAGAATCTCTGGGACACATTTAAAGCAGTGTCTAGAGGGAAATTTAGAGCAATAAATGCCCACATGAGAAGAAAGGAAAGATCTAAAATCGACAACATATCATCAAAAATGAAAGAGTGAGAGAAGCAAGATAAAAAAACTCAAAAGCTAGCAGAAGACAAGAAATAACTAAGATCAGAGCAGAACTGAAGGAGATACAGACACAAAGAAGGCTTTAAAAAATTAATAAATCTAGGAGCTGGTTTTTTTGAAAAGATCAACAAAATAGACAACTTGCCAGATTAATAAAAAAGAAAAGAGAGAATAACCAAATAGATGCAATAAAAAATGAAAAGGGGATATCATCACAGATTGCAAAGAAATACAAACCACCATCAGAGATACTACAAACAACTCTGTGCACACAAACCAGTAAACCTGGAAGAAATGGATAAATTCCTGGACACTTGTACCCTCCCAAGCCTAAACCAGGAAGAAGTCAAAACCCTGAATAGACCAACAACAAAGACTGAAGTTGAGGCAGCAATTAACAGCCTACTAACCAAAAAATGCCCAGGTCCAGATGGGTTCACAGCTGAATTCTAGAAGACATACAAAGAGGAGCTGGTACCATTCCTTCTGAAACTATTCCAAACAACCCAAAAAGAGAGAATCCTTCTCAAATTATTTTATGAGACCAACATCATCCTGATGCCAAAACACAGCAGAGACTCAACAAAAAAAGAAACCTTCAGGCCAATATCCATGATGAACATAGATGCAAAAATCTTCAATAAAATACTGACAAACCGATTGCAACAGCACATAAAAAAGCTTATCCATCACGATCAAATAGGCTTCATTCCAGGGATGCAAGGCTGGTTCAACATAAGCAAGGCTATAAATGTAATCCATCACATAAACAGAACCAAAGACAAAAACCACATGATCATCTCAATAGATGCAGAGAAGGCCTTTGACAAAATTTAACAGCCTTTATGCTAAAAGCTCTCAATAAACTAGGTATTGAAGGAATGTATCTGAAAATAATAAAAGCTATTTACGACAAACCCACAGCCAATATCATACTGAACAGGCAAAAACTGGAAGCATTCCCTTTGAAATCTGGCACTAGACAAGGATGCCCTCTCTCACCACTCCTATTCAATTTAGTATTGGAAGTTCTAGCCAGAGCAATCAGGCAGGAGAAAGAAATAAAGTGTATTCAATTAGGAAAGGAAGAAGTCAAATTGCCTCTATTTGCAGATGACATGATTGCATATTTAGAAGACCCCATTGTCTCAGCCCAAAATCTCCTGAAACTGATAAGCAACTTCAGCAAAGTCTCAGGATACTAAATCAATGTGCAGAAATCACAAGCATTCCTATACACCAATAATAGACTTAAAGAGAGCGAAATCACTAGTGAACTACCATTCACAATTGCTACAAAGAGAATAAAATACATAGGAATACAACTAACAAAGTATATAATAGACCTCTTTAAGGAGAACCACCAACCACTGATCAATGAAATAAGGGAGGACATAAACAGATAGAAAAACATTCCATGCTCATGGTTAGGAAGAATCGATATTGTGAAAATGGCCATACTGCTCAAAGTAATTTACAGATTTTAATGCTATCCCCATTAAGCTACCCATGACTCTCTTCACAGAACTGGAAAAAACCACCTAAAACTTCATGTGGAACCAAAAGAGAACCTGCATAGCCAAGACAATTCTAAGCAAAAAGAACAAAGCTGGAGGCATCACGCTACCTGACTTCAAACTATACTACAAGGCTACTGGTACCAAAACAGAGATATAGACCAATGGAACAGACCAGATGCCTCGGAGGCAATGCCACACATCTACAACCATCTGATCTTTGACAAACCTGACAAAAACAAACAATGGGGAAAGGATTCCCTGTTTAATAAATGGCGTTGAGAAAACTGGCTAGCAGTGTGCTGAAAGCAGAAATTGGACCCCTTCCTGACACCTTACACTAAAATTAACTCCAGATGGATTAAAGACTTAAACATAAGACCTAACACCATAAAAGCCCTAGAAGAAAACCAAGGCAAAACCATTCAGGACATAGGCATAGGCAAGGACTTCATCACTAAAACACCAAAAGCATTGGCAACAAAAGCCAAAATAGACAAATTGGACCTGATTAAACTACAGAGCTTCTGCACAGCAAAAGAAACAATCATTAGAGTGAGTCAGCAACCAACAGAATGGGAAAAACTTTTTGCAATCTACCCATCTGACAAAGGGCTAATATCCAAAATCTACAAAGAACTAAAACAGATTTACAAGAAAAAAACAAGCCCATTCAAAAGTGGGTGAAGGATATTGAACAGACACTTTACAAAAGAAGACATATATGAGGCCAACAAATATATGGTAAAATGCTCATCATCACTGGTCATTAGAGAAATGCAAATTAAAACCACATTGAGATACCATCTCATGTCAGTTAGAATGGCGATCATTAAAAAATCTGGAGACAACAGATGCTGGAGAGGATGTGGAGAAATAGGAACACTTTTACACTGTTGGTGGGAGTGTAAATTAGTTCAACCATTGTGGAAGACAGTGTGGTGATTCTTAAGGACCTAATAACAGAAATTCCATTTGACTCAGCAATCCCATTGCTGGGTATATATCCAAAGGATCGTAAATTGTTCTATTATAAAGACACACGTATGTTTATTGCGGCATTGTTTACAATAGCAAAGACCTGGAATCAACCCAAATGCCCATCGATTATAGGCTGGACAAGGAAAATGTGGCATATATACACCATGGAATACTATGCAGCCATAAAAAACGATGAGTTTGTGTCCTTTGCAGGGACATGGATGAATTTGGAAACCATCATTCTCAGCAAACTGACACAAGAACAGAAAATGAAACACTGCATGTTCTCACTCATAGGTGGGTGTTGAACAATGAGAACACATGGACACAGGAAGGGGAGCATCACACACTGGGGTCTGTTGGGGGGAATAGGGGAGTGGGGGGGTAGGGAGGTTGGGGAGGGATAACATGGAGAGAAATGTCAGTTATAGGTGACAGGGTGATGGAAGCAGCAAACCACATTGCCATATATGTACTTATGCAACAATCCTGCATATTCTGCACATGTACCCTAGAACCTATAGTGCAATAAAATATATATTAAAAAAAAAAGAATCCATTCAAAGTGCTTAGTGTGATGTCTTGCAAATATACCTCCTTAAAGTTTAACTATTAGTATTTTTAATTGCACTGTATCTTCCATGAATGATAAGAAGCCGCAGCATTTAGAAGTTCCCTGGGAAGAGCACTCTTTAGAGAACTAACTAAGGACAAACCCCCTTGGAGCCAGGAAGTTTTTGAATATGGAGAGAAAATGGGAGAAGATGGTGATTTCCAGCCAAATAGAGTGGGCTCCTCTCAATCCCTTTTCACATCTCCAAGGCAATGTGGAGAGTTTTATCTTTAATCCAAACTATACGTTAAAACTTTTTATTAAATATTTCATAAGAGTATATGCCTGGCATGCCTAAACATGTAATTTGTGTTATATAGCTATGATTTTCTGTGTGTGTACATATAAACATACAAACATATATATATATATACACACACGCATACACACACATAGAATTTTTTTCTCTATATAGAAATTTCTGTATATGTGGACAATATAAAATTCTATATATCTAGACTATGTAGAATAAAAATTTCTATATATACCTATATACCTGTATACTTATCAGATTTTCTGTTTGTGTGTTTATATGTAAATATATACTTACATATATTTAAATATATATATAATTTGTGTTTGCATATATATAAAGAGAGAGAGTGTGTGTGTGTGTGTGTGTGTGTATTTGAGTGTGCTGCAGATGGGTAGAGAGCCATTTTCTGTGATGTTATAAAGAAGCTTGATTCTTAAAAAATTTAAGCACAAGTTGAACTGTATATTCCTTGACCTTGGAGATTATGACTCAGGAGTCTGGGAAAGGCAGAAATAATTTTAAACAAGCATTTCAGCTATCTTAGAGGCAGGTGATCCAGAAAGTACTGGAACAATAGCTAAAGTAAACTTCATGGAATGAACTTTTTGGGACAGGCTATCAAAGTGTCCATGATGGATGTCTTTCCTGGTCCCTCTGTTGTCTTGTTTTTCAGCTCCTCTTGTGAATGTGAAAGTTAGCACCACGGAAGTAGAGGGAATTACTCTCATTCTCTCCAAGTCTTTTTGAGACTCTTATTAGATGCCTCCTTACACAGTAAAGCCATACCTTTCATGTATCTTCAGTTGCAGAGAAATCTGAGTATGAAGTTGTTTTTGCCTAACACTGCTATCAATGGGGAACACATGGGATTAGCTGAAACCTGAATTCATGCTCGTGGGGAAATCCTAAACTTTAAAGACAGGCTCAGTGGAGGCAATATTTAATTCTGCTTACAAGTACCTATCTCTGCCTGAAACAGAAAGATCCTCACTGTAATTGACCAGGGTTCTTCTTTGCAAATAAGATCATCCACTCTACTAAATCAAAGCATAAGAGGCATTTGTTAAAAAAAAATACCGTAGGCTTGTAGTATAGTTTGAAGTCAGGTAGTGTGATGCCTCTAGTTTTGTTTTTGTTTTTGCTTAGGATTGTCTTGGCTCTGTGGTGTCTCTTCTGGTTCCATATGAAGTCTAAGGTTTTGTTTTCAATTCTGTGAAGTAAGTCAATGGTAGCTTGATGGAGATAGCATTGACTCTAATGTTTATTGTGGCACTGTTCACAATAGCAAAGGCTTGGAACCAACCCAAATGCCCATCAGTGATAGACTGGATAAAGCAAATACGGCACATATACACTGTGGAATACTATGCAGCCATAAAAAAGATGAGTTCATGTCTTTTGCAGGGACATGGATGAAGCTGGAAACCATCATTCTCAGCAAACTGACACAAGAACAGACACGCAAACACCACATGTTCTCACTCATAAGTGGATGTTGAACAATGAGAACACACAGACACAGGGAGGGGAACATCACACACTGGGGCCTGTTGGGGGGTGGGAGGCTAGGGGAGGGATAGGTGGGGGGATTGGGGAGGGATAACACTAGGAGAAATACCTAATGTAGGTGACAAGGGGATGGATGCAGCAAACCACCATGGCACGTGTATACCTATGTAACAAACCTGCAGGTTCTGCATATGTACCCCAGAACTTAAAATATAATAAAAAAATTTACAAAACCTCCAGGTAGGGCAGAAGGCTTTGAGATCAGGAACAATGCCCAAATGCATCTCAGAACAGTTCCAAGGACAACCCTTCTGCATTACTGTGGGAAGTTCCATTATAGGTTCATCTGATTGTAGAATCTGAATCACATGTCTATCCAGCTGTATGTTGAAGCTGGCTCAAACCTGGTCATAAGAGTTGACTGTTAAGTTTCATAGACTTTATTTTTTAAATTTAAATTTTTTATGTTTTTATTGATACATAATAGATGTACATATTTTAGGGGTACATGCAATAATTTATACATTCATTTGGTACATTCATATAATCAAATCAGGGTAATTGGGATATCTATCACCTTAAATATTTATCTTTTCTTTAGGAAGATTGGAATTATTCTCTTTTAGCTATTGAAATGTACAATAGATCAATGTAAACTGTAGTCACACTGATGATCAGTTGAGCACAAGATCTTATTTCTTCTAGCTACTGTATATTTGTACCCACAAATCAACTTCTCTTCATCCCCTCCTCCCCCATACTATCTCAGTTTCTGGAAAACACCAGTCTACACTGTATCTTCATGAGATCCACTATTTTTTCATTCACACATATGAGTGAGAATATGTGATATTTGTCTTTCTGTGCTTGGCTTATTTCACTTAACATAATTACCTTGAATTTCATCCATGTTGTTTCAAATTACAGGATTTCATTCTTTTTTATGTCTGAATAATATTTCATTGTGTATATATATCACATTTACTTATCCATTTATGGGCATCTGGATTGATTTCATATTTTGGTTATTGTGAATAGTGCTGCAATAAATATGGGAGTACAGGTGTCTTTTTGATGTATTAATTAACTTTCTTTTGGATATATATCCAGGAGTAGGTTGCTGGCTCATGTAATAACTCTATATTTAGATTTTTGAGGAACTTCCATACTCTTTTCTATAGTGGCTGTACTAATTTACATTTCCACCAACATTGTATGGTTCCCTTTCTCTACATCCTTGCCAGCACGTATTATTTCCTGTCTTTCTGTCAAAAGCTATTCTAACTGTGGTGAGGTGATATCTCACTGTAGTTTTGATTTGACTTTCTCTGAGGGTTAGTGATGTTGAACATTTTTTCATATATCTGTTGGCCATTTGTGTGTCTTTTGACAAATGTGTATTCAGATCTTTTGCCCATTTTTGAATCAGATTATTATTTTTTGCTATTGAATTGTTTGAGTTCCTTATATATTCTAGTTTTTAATCTTTTGTCAGATGGATAGTTTGAAAATATTTTACTCATTTTTGTGGATTGTCTCTTCGCTTCGTTGATTGTTTTCTTTTCTGTGCAGAAGATTTTTTGCTTGATTTTTTGTCTATTTTTGCTTTGGTTGCCTGTGGTTTTGAGGTCTTACTCAAAAAGTCTTACCAAGACCAGTGTTCTGGAGAACTTCCCAAACATTTTCTTATAGTAGTTTAACATTTCAGGTCTTAGATATAAATGTTTAATTCATTTTGATTTGATATTTGCATACAGCAAGAGATAGGATCTAATTTTATTCTTCTGCGTATGATATTGGGTTTCCCAGCACCATTTATTGAAGAGACTGCCCCTTCTCTATTGTATGTTTTTGGTGTCTTTGTTGAAATGAGTTGGCTATAAATTTGTGAATTTATATCTGAGTACTTTATTCTCTTCCACTGGTCTATGTGTGTGTGCTTGTGCCAGTACCATACTGATTTGGTTACTATAGCTTTGTAGGATGTTTTGAAGTCAAACAGTGTGATGCCTGTGGCTTTATTCTTTTTGTTCAGTTTTTTTTTTTTTTTTTTTTTTTTTTTTTTGCTATTTGAGGTCTTTTATGGTTCCATATAAATATTAGGATTGTTTTTCTATTTCTGTGAAGAATGTCATTGGTATTTTGATAGAGATTGCACTGAATCTGTGAATTGCTTTGAGTAGTATTATCATTTTAACAATATTAATTATTCCAGTTCATGAGCATAAAATATCTTTCCATTTTTGGGGTCCTCTTCAGTTCCTTTCATCAGTGTTTTATAATTTTTCTTATATAGGTCTTTCACTTCTTTGGTTGATTTGGTTCCTATGTATTTTATATCATTTGTAGCTATTGGAAATAACATTGCTTTCTAGATTTGTTTTTCAGATAGTTTGTTGTTGGTGTGTACAAATGCTACTGGTTTTGTATGTAAATTTTGTCTCGGCTCAAACAACTGATATGTGTCTGCCTGTCCCAAATGGGGAAGATCCCAAAGAAGATAGTTCAGCACTGTGGAAAGCCGTCTGGGGTCCATGGTTGGGGAGCTGCAGCATGTGCCTTTTACAGCATGATACTGCTGAACAGTCAGTCTGATTTGGTGTCTTCTTTGGTGGAGTTACAGAGCAGAGTTTCCAGGGCTGGAAATGGTAGTCCCATCTCTACTCTTTCTCTCTGGCTTTCCTCAGGGATATTTTTCCTTTTAGTCACTCATGATGTTTCCCATGGGTTGAGTCAGGAATGGATCTCTTGTCAGGGAACTCAAGATGGTGAGGAAGCTGGTTCTTCACTTTAATCTCACTTTTTCCAGTGTATAAACTGTGTAAGGGGAAATTTTCTACACACGTGATGCCAGGCAGATTGGAGTGAGTGATGCTGACGATATGGAAATCCAATTCTCTTACTATCTGTTTGGAGTTTTTTTTTTTTGCTTCTTTGTGGCCCTGGGAACCAATTCATCCTCATATCTTAGTTCTGGAATATTCTGGGATGATAATTTCAGTGCTGCATATTTATTTTGTGTGTGTGTGTGTGTGTGTGTGTGTGTGTGTGTGTGTGTTGGGGTTGCATCTGTGATATCATTTTGGAATTGGAAGTCCCCAGTTTCGGGAATTTTAAAAGCCAGTTTTAAACTGTTAGAAACTTGAAATAGGCCATGGTAGGAATGTAGGTGTACCTTGTGTTATTGTGTTTTACTTCATTGTGTTTTTCAGCTATTGTATTTTTTACAAATTGAAGATTTGTGGCAACCCTGTGTCCAGCCAGACTATTGGTGCCATTTTTCCAACAGCATGTGCTTACTTCATGCCTCTGTGTCACATTTTGATAATTCTCACACTATTTCAATTTTTTTCATTATCATATCTGCTGTGGTGATCTGTGTTCAGTGATCTTTAATGCTACCATTGTAATCATTTTAGGGCACAACAAACTGTGTCTTCCTATTCCCTGAGACAGAATAGTATAAAAATTCGACTAATGAGTAACCTTACATGAGTAACCTTACAATGGCTTCTAACTGTTCAAGTGAAAGGAAGACTCTCATGTCTCTCACTTTAGATCAAAAGCTAAAAGTGATTAAGCTTAGTGAGGAAGGCATGTCAAAAGCCAAGGCAGGCTGAAAACTATGCCTCTTGCACCACACAGCCAAGTTGTGAATACAAATGAAAAGTTACTGAAAGAATTTAAAAGTGCTATTCCAATGAACACATGACTGATCAGAAAGAAAAACAGCCTATTGCTGATATGGAAAAAGTTTGAGTGGTTGGGATACAAGATCAAACCAGCCAAAATGTTCCTTAAGTCAAAGCCTAATCTGAAGAAAGACTCTAATTCTCTTCAATTTAATGAAGGCTGAAAGGGGTAAGGAAGCTACACAAGAAAAGTTTGAGGCTAACAGAGATTAGTTAATGAGTTGTGTCCATAACATAAAAGTGCAAGATGAGGCCAGGCACTTGTGGCTCATGCCTGTAATCCCAGTACTTTGGAAGGCAGAGGTGGGCGGATCACCTGAGGTCAGGAGTTGGAGACCAGCCTGGCCAACATGGCGAAACCCCATCTTCTCTCTTAAAAGTACAAATATTAGCCGGACATAGCGGTGGGCACCTGTAATCCCAGCTACTCAGGAGGCTGAGGCAAGAGAATTGCTCGAACCTGGGAGGCAGATTTGCAGTGAGCCGAGATTACACCACTGCACTCCAGCAGCTTGGGTAACAAGAGCAAGACTCTGACAAAAAAAAAAAAAAAAAAAAAAAAAAAGTGCAAGATGAAGTAGCAAGTGCTAAAGTGCTAATGTAGAATTGCAGCAAGTTATCCAGAAGATCTGGCCAAGATCATTGGTGAAGGTGGCTTCACTAAAAAACAGATTTTCCATATAAACCAAACAGCCCTCTATTGGAAGAAGATGATCTCTAGAAATTTTACAGCTAGAGAGGAGAAGTCAATGTCTGACTTCAAAGCTTCAAAAAATAGGCTGATTCTCTTGTTAATGTATAATGCAGTGGGTGACTTTAAGTTGATGCTTAAATGCTGATTTATCATTCTGAATATCTTATGGCCCTTAATTATGCCAAATCTACTCTGCCTATGCTGCATAAATGGCAGAATGAAACCTGGATGATAGTATATCTGCTTACAGTATGGTTTCCTGAATATTTTAATCTTGCTATTGATAACTACTGCTCAGGAAAAAAGATTCTTTTCAAAATGTTACTGCTTATTGACAATATACCTGTCCAACCATGAGCTCTGATGGAGATGCGCAAAGAGATTAATGTTTTTATGCCTGCGAAGACAACATTCATTATCTAGTTTATGGATCAAGGAGAATTTTTGACTTTCAAGTCTTATTTAAGAAATAGATTTTGTAAGGCTATAGCTGCCATGGTGATTTCTCTGATGAATCTGGGCAAACTAAATGGAAAAGCTTCTGAAAAGGATTCGCCATTCTAGATGTCATTGCGAACATTCATGATCGAGGATAGGAGGTCAAAATATCAAATTAAGAATTTAGAAGAAATTAATTCCAATCTTTATGGATGAGTTTGAGGGGTTCAAGACTTCCTTGGGAGAAGTAACCATAGATGTAGTGGAAATAGCAAGAGAACTAGAAGTGTAGTCTAAAGATATGACAGAATTGCTGCAATCTCATGTTCAAACTGTAGTGTGTGAGGAGTTGCTTCTTACATGTGAGCAAAGAAAGTGGTTTTTTGAGATGGTATCTATTCCTGGTGAAGATTCTGTGAACAATGTTGAAATAATGACAAAGTATTTAGAATATTATGTAAACTTAGTTGATAAAGCAGTGGCATGATTTGAGAAGACTGACTCCAGTTTCAAAAGAAGTAAAATAAGTTGTGCTGTAAGTAAAATGCAATCAAACAGCATTGCATACCACAGATAAATCTTTCATGAAAGGATGAGTCAAGTGATGCCACAAACTTCACTGTCGTCTTATTGCAAGAAATTGCCATAGCTTTCCCCACCTTCAGCAACCACCAGCCCAATCAGTTAGCAGTCATAACATCAAGGCAAGATCCCCCACCAGCAAATGATTATGACTTGCCGAAGGCTCAGATGATCATTACCATTTTTAGCAATAAAGTAATTTTAAATTAAGGTACACACACTGGTTTTTTAGACATAATGCTATTGCACACTTAATAGGCTACTATATAGTATAAACATAGCTTTTATATACACTGCAAAACCAAAATATTCATGTGACTTGCTTTATTACAATATTTGTTTTAGTGTGGTGGTCTGGAACCAAACCTGCACTATGCCTGAGGTATGGTTATATTTACCCCATGGAAATTGGCAAACTCAATTTCCAAACCAGGGCTTTTTCCTTCCCAGGAAAGTTGATTGTGAAATATTTAGCAGAATATTACTACAAAAGATAGTTCTGTCTCATATCTCCTTTGGGAAGGAGGAGGTCTAATTGTGTGTGAAATTTTCTAAACATAGGAATTCTGTTTAAAATATGCTATGCAGCTACCAACAAGCATTGATTGCAAAATTTCCTCCCCTTCATTCCCTTGTCAAAGTATCTTTTGATGCCTGATAATGCAGAGTGAGATAGAACTGCAAATGTGCTTCAGGTTATAGCCAGAATTTACAGCCTTGTTTCTCCTCCATTGGACATTCTTCCAAGCAAGTCTGTTTTCCCTGAAATACTGCAGACTGTTTATTTAAGGACAAAAGAGAACCATGTGGCTTTTTGAAATGTCACTGTCAAGCACTGGACCATGACAATTCTGACCAAGTATGGCAGTGTTCTGGTATTAGGTCTCTAGGAATTATTCCTAGGAGGTGAGTAGTCTTCAAAGATAAAATGATGGTGCAGATGGTCACACAGCAAGTATGAGAGAGATATACCAAGAGAGACACTCTATCTCTAAAAAAAACAAAAATAATAAGTAAGAAAAATCTTATCTGGCAAATTCAGAATTGGGAAGTCTTGATATTAGAATCTATCCATTGGCAGTAAAGGAAATGGGACAGTATTTTCTTCTTCATTTCTCACCCTCTCCTCTAGGTACCAGGCAGCCTCCTGGGATGTCAGGGAATTCAGAAGAAAAAGGTTCAGTCTCGCCCAAGACAGATAGGACAGAAAGCTCATGTTGACAAGCCAGAGCTGAGGGGGCTGCCACCAGTTAAGATCTTCTCAAGCACAAGCATTCCAGTACTATTAGCCCTCCCTTGGACACAAAGAGTAGTGGCCAGACTGGGGTCATGCTCAACTGGAGGTAGCAGAGATGTCTGTGGTGCCTAGAAGTAGAGAAACAGCTCTAGGCTCCAGGCAGTGTTTTGAAAGAGACTTTTCTTTTTTTGCGAAGGATCATGTAGCCCTCTTTGAGCTGCAAAGGACTCTTTCTCAGTAACAGCAGTGATTGCAGTGATGGGTGCAAAGGACAGACAATTCAACCCAGCTGTGAGGAGCCCCTGGCAAGTAACAGTCACTGCACCCCACTGCCCATGAAAATGACTGCCACTAATTATAAAAGTAACACATATTTTTGTAGAAAATTTAGACAGTATTGAGAACTATAAAGAAAAAAATTTAAATACTGCTATTATCTTGCCAGAACCTAAACATTTCTAATTTTTCCTTTGTCATTTTTTTCTTATAAGATCATACTATATATTCTGTAGGCTGTATTTTTTCTTAACCTCATGTCACAAGTACTTATCTATATTATTATATTTATAATTATAACCATTTAAAATAATTGCACAATATTCCATTACATACATGTATATGTGCCCACACATATCTGTGTAATCTATCTATCTATCTATCTATCTATCTATCTATCTATCTATCTATCTATGTATCTATCTGTCTATCTATCTTCATCCTCATCATCATCTTCTATCATCTATCTATCTAATTCATTATTGAAAAGACTGGAGTCTAGGTATAGTGCTGTACATCTGTAGTTCTGACTATCTGAGGCTGAGAGGATCACTTGAACCCAAGAGTTTGAGCTGAGCCTTGGCAACACAGATCCTGTCTCTTATAAAAAGGCAGTAATAAACATCAATATTTATGTGCATTTCTGATTATTTCTTTAAGTTACATTTCTAGCATAGAAATAGAATTTATAGATAACTTAGAGCCTGTAGATATGGCTTCCAAAAAAGACTTTCTGAATTATTATCTACTTTCTTGTGTTGGGTACAGTTTAATATTATGTTAAGTATGGGCTTTGGGTCCAGAAAGAAGTGGATTTAAGTTTTAACCCTGCCACTCCCTCTCTGTCTCATTTTGGTTCTCTAACTCTCATTTCCTCTTCTGCAGGGTGGGAATAGCAACACCTGCCTTGTAGGGCATTCTATGGATTATGTGGAAGAATGTGTGTAAAACCCTTAGCCTGGGAGGTGGCCCAAAGCAAGTGTACTGGACACCTTATGCACCATCACACACTTTTGTGGTGGCCTCACCTCCAGTGCAACTTGGTATCACCTGTTCCATACAGGCTTGGCCTGCTTCATACATGTGCAACCTGACAGCTCCCTAACATTCTCATTTTCTTCTCAGGGCTGTTCTGACACCTGCAGTGGGTACTCAGGTGTGGGCAAGTCAGAAATGCAAGAGATTTAATATCTTTCTGGGCAACCCCTGACCAGTGGGGAAGGCAATCAGTGAATGAACCCTGTCCCTTTCTTCCCTGGATGGATGATTCTGAGAAGCGTCTCATAAAGTCACACCTTTCCCTGCTTTGCTAAGCTACTTTTCTGTTCTGCATTCCTGCTCCCTCAGGTTCCATTCACAAATAAGTCACCAGCATGTAAGCCTCAGACTCTTCTTCTGAGGAACCCAGGCTAAAATAGGAAGCACCAATAAACCTTAGTTTTTATGAACATTATTGTTGATCTTGTAAATTCTCCTCATCTAGAATACTGCTGCAGAAAATTCAGTCACCTACCAGCTATATCTAGGGCTTCCTAGAAATCCTCAGTTTATCCTTGCAGGTGCACAGCTTTTGCTGTTTCTACCCCTCCTCTTGCCCTCTATATCACTTCCCTATGCTATTTCAGCCTTCCTGGTCTGCTTCTGCCCAAGCTATGAACCTGCAGGCTTCCCCGAACTGGACCCTTTCTTTCCCAAGGCACCCTTAATCCAGGGCTTTGTGAGCAACAGAGATGCATGTGGAAAACCCATGGGGATACTCTTGCTTCACCAAATAGGGATATTTCCCTTTTTATTGAAAAAAAGAATGAACAAATGATGGTTGTTAAGTAAATATTACTAAAATCTGTGCCCTTTCCCATAAGTATATCATGTACATTTTAATAAGGCAAGAGAACAAATAACAGTTTCTACGGGCAAAGGAAACAGCTGATTTATTGTCCTCCTTTGAGAAGGTAGCTCAAGAGACTGGGCTTTGTTCTTTTTATCACATAAGTAATCTTAGATCTATCCTCTGCATTTCTATTCTGCCCTGAGACTTTGTTCTGACTTCATCATGTCCTGAGTGACTGACTGGTACTATGTTAAAACCACCCTTTCTCTCTACACTTCAATCATAGTTGCCCTCCTATAACTCAAGTGTGATTATTGCACTCTATGGCTTAGAGCCTGTCAATGGGTCCCACTGTCCAGATAACAAATAGTCTTGACATAGACCCAGGGTCCCTTATGATCAGCCCTGCCTATTTCTCAGAGTATCTTTCTCCACTACTCTTCCTCACAGTGCACCTAAGCCAGCAGTTCTCAGCTTCAGCATCACCTGCCAATTTGTTAGAAATGCAGATTTGTAGGCCCACTTCAGACCTATTCAATATGAAACTCTGGGGATGAGGCCCAGCAATCTGTGCTTTAATAAACTCTACAAGTGACTCTGATGCATGCTAAATTTGAAAGCCACTCGCCAAAGCGAAGCAGGTGCAATGCATGCAGTTTGAAATGCCCTTAACTCCCTGGTGCATCTGAAATTTCCTATGCATCCTTTGAAAGTCATTTCGATCATCACCTCTTTCATGAAGGCTTCTCTGCCTTCATGTAACAGTGTTTACCATTCCCTGCTTGATATCTCCAGGATACTTTCACTGTGAAGTGTAAAATACTGTTTTGCAATTCTTGCAACTTAACTTGTCCATCTCCCTGACTAGATTATGTGATGCTCGTGGGAAATAAAGACTCTCTGAAAGCTTGTTTTAACTTCTCTCTCCTGTTGGTCTGTCTCTGTCTACATGCACACGTACATATGGCTTCCATAAAGGAGACTGCAGAATAGAAAAGGGAACAATTGTTTAAAGTTTATTGCCCTTTCCACCAACTGGGATCTCATTCTGGCTGCATTTTATTCTTCATATCCTTATTTAATAAGCTTTTATTTAATTTTAATTTTCTTTGTTATTTTTTTAAACTTTAAACTTCCTTATTTTTATTTTTACACTTGATCTTAGCCAAAAGGTTGAGAAGCGATCCTTATTTTTATTTTTTATGGGTACGTAGATGTATATACTTATGGGGTACATGAGCTAGTTTGATACAGGCACACAATGTATAAGAATAGTGCCAGGGTAAATGAAGCATTCATTATCTCAATAATTTATTTTTTGGTGTTACAAATAATCCAGTTATATGCTTAGTTATTTTTAAAATGTACAATAAATTATTGTTGATTGTAGTTACCCTGTTGTGCTGTGAAATACTAGATGTTACTCATTCTATCTAACTACACTTTTGTATCCATTAACCATCCTCACTCCCCACCCCCTCCACCAGCTACCCTCCCAGCCTGGCATTCATCATTCTACTCTCTAGCTCCATGACTTCAATTTTTTTTTTTTTGATTTTTAGCTCCCACAAATGAATGAGGCATGCGAACTTTGTCTTTCTACCCTAGCTGCCTCTTTTTGTCTGACATTACAAGTGTATAGCTGACCTTGCCCCAGGTATTAAGAAACAGATACAGGATTTAAAATCAATGTGCAAAAGTCACAAGCAGTCCTATACACCAATAACAGACTTAAAGAGAGCCAAATCAAGAACAAACTGCCATTCACAATTGCTGCAAAGAGAATAAAATACCTAGGAATAAAACTAACAAAGAATGTAAAGGACCTCTTTAAGGAGAACTACAAACCACTGCTCAACGAAATAAGAGAGGACAAAAACAGATGGAGAAACATTCCATGCTCATGGTTAGGAAGAATCTATATTGTGAAAATGGCCAAAAGAGAGCCCGCATAGCCAAGACAATTCTAAGCAAAAAGAACAAAGCTGGAGGCATCACACTACCTGACTTCAAACTATACTACAAGGCTACAGTAATTAAAACAGCATGGTACTGGTGCCAAAACAGAGATATAGACCAATGGAACAGAACAGATGCCTCAGAGGCAACGCCACACATCTACAACCATCTGATCTTTGACAAACCTCACAAAAACAAGCAATGGGGAAAGAATCCCTGGTTTAATAAATGATGTTGGGAAAACTGGCTAGCCATGTACAGAAAGCAGAAATTGGACCCCTTCCTGACACCTTACACTAAAATTAACTCTAGATGGATTAAAGACTTAAACATAGGGAGACGCAGCCCCTGACCCGAGGCTACGATGAGTACCCCAGCTGTGCCCTGAGACCTGCAGCTGCCCCCGAGTCAGAAGGCCCAGTCTGCATTCAAAGAGCAAAGAAAACAAAAACTCCAGGAACATCTGTTGAGAAGAGAAACACTTTTTGCATACAAGCAGGAAAATGAGATGTTATCCAGTAGTAGAGGTCAGAGAGCTGGGACATCTGAGGACCAAGTTCAAGAAGGGACTAAAGTGCTGAAACTTAAAACAAAAATGGCTGATAAAGAAAATGTGAAGAGACCTGCAGGGAGTGAAAATAGTACAATAGTGGGGAGAAATTGCATTCCTTTAAAACCTTCAAATGAACTAACCAATTCAACTATAGTAATTGACACACATAAACCTAAGGATAGTAATGAAACTCTGCAGTTGTTACTAACTGAAGATGATCCCCAAAGTCAACATATGACATTAAGCCAGGCATTTCACCTTAAAAACAATAGTGAAAAGAAACAGATAACTGCAGAAAAACTAAAGCAAGATGCTAACATGCCCAAGAAACCTGTACGTGGATCTTATTGTGGCCAGATTGTTCAGTCTAAGGTTAATTCATTTAGAAAACCTCTACAAGTCAAAGATGAGAGTTCTGCAGCAACAAAGAAACTTTCAACCACTGTCCCTAAAGCCACAAAGCCTCAGCCTGTAAACACCAGCAGTGTAACAGTGAAAAGTAATAGATCCTCAAGTATAACTGCCACTACGAAATCTGTCTAAGCACTACATCTCAAAACACACAACTTGTGCGACATCCAATTAGAAGTCATCACAGTAATACCCAGAACACTGTGAAACAAGGCATCAGTAGAACCTCTGCCCATGTTACAGTCTGGAAAGTGCCTCGTGAAAAAGAACTGTTAGAATCAAAAACAGCTTTACCTAGCGTCAAAACAAGTTCTTGTCAAGATATAATTAGAAGTAAGGCATTGTTAAGAAGCATAGCAACTGAAGTTGTGGCTAGGCCTGCTTCATTGTCTAATGACAAACTGATAGAAAAGTTGAAGCCCATTGACCAGCGAAGACATACTATAGGAAAAGCAACTGTTGGTAGATCAGCTCATCCCAAAGAAACCACAGAAGACAGAAAAGCTCGTCTGAGTGAGTGGAAAGCTGGCAAGGGAAGAGTGCTAAAAAGGCCTCTGAACTCAGTAGTTATTCAGCATGAGCCTGAAGGACAAAAAGAAAAACCAGCTGGGTCTTTTTGGACTACCATGGCAGAAGAAGATGAACAAAGATTATTTACTGAAAAAGTAAACAACACATTTTCTGAATGCCTGAACTTGATTAATGAGGGATGTCCAAAAGAAGGTATACTGGTCACAGTTAATGACCTGATTAAAAATATTCCAGATGCCAAAAAGCTTGTTAAATATTGGATATGTCTTTTACGTATGGAACCAATCACAAGTCCTGTTGAAAATATTATTGCAATCTATGAGAAAGCCATTCTGGCAGGGGCTCAGCCTATTGAAGAGATGCGACACACAATTGTAGATATTCTAACAATGAAGAGTCAAGAAAAAGTTAATTTGAAAGAAAATAAGGAGAAGACTTGTGCAACCAAGGAATTAGTCACAGAAGTCAGTATTGAAGATACAGGTGTTGATGTAGAGCCAGAAAAACCAGAAATAGAGAGTAAACATCATAGAAATGTCCTATTGCAAGACTGTGAAAAAGAGCAAGACAGCAAAACAAAAGATCCAACCCATGATATTAAAACCCCCAATACAGAAATGAGGACAAATTCCTTAATTAAATATAATGTGTCTACTACGCCATACTTGCAAAGAACAGCTAACGGAGTTGGGAAGACAAACTGAAGCTTTTGTATGCCGCCCTAATGCAGCACTGTGCCGGATGTACTCTGAGGATTCAATGACAGAAGAGAACTAAAGCTCTGATAGGGAATTGGGTTTTTATGATTTGTGGGGTGTTTTGTTTGGAGTAGCTTTATATTGCCCTTAGGACTGAAGTTGGCCAAGTACCTATGTATCTTAAGTATTCATGGCAGTGAGCTTCTTTACTAACATTCATGTTATGGCCAGAATTGTCCTCTGCATTAGAAAGCTAATACTGCTGTTTGAATCTCAACTGACTGTGTTTTTTCTTTTAAGATAGGTAAATTTTGTCAGCTAGTTTACTATGTTCCTTGAATATAAATAGGTTATAATACTAGGCTGTTCACTTTACTAACTATAAGTACAGTAATGATGCATCATTAGAAAATGAGTTATTCCAGTTAAAATGTGTATGTTTGCATTGACATGTTTTTAAAAGTTATGATCTCCCTACCATTAAACAGAATAATTTTTGGGGGTGCTTTCTTGGATTAGTATGAAAGTTAAAAATTGTATAGAATGACTCACTTTGAATATTAAGACACAGGAGGTTTAGCTTGCTTTCTCACCAAATTCATGTTACCCAGGCTTGTGTTCTGTTGTCCCTTGGACTGCCTATTGATTGATGAAAGTGTCTGCACTGTCTCTCTTCGTCAGTGATAGTCTGTGGTCTCATGGCCTCTTTTGATTATAACTGCGGTCACCAAGAAGGGTGCTTAATTAAATAACCCCATTTATAGAAGATACTTTGTGTAAGAAAGAAAAGATGCCAGATTTATTGGTTTAACTTTTGTAACTTCACTTGGTAGTTTTTAAACAATTAGAATGGAGTAGGGAAATAATATATCATACTGGATAAATGTCATTCTAGTTTAGAAAGCATTTTGTCATTCTAGTTTAGAAAGCATTTCTAAAATACTTGATAGTTACACATTTTTCTCTCCACACATAAATACCACCACTAAAATTGTAAGTTTCTAAACTAATACTTACATGGCACACATCATCTATCAATTCTATGGTTTCAAATAAGTGACTTTTTAATTGTAAAAGATTAGTTTAAAAACTATATGAATGTGGTTGAAGGTCTCATGCATAGTCATTTTTATGTTTATTCTATTTATGTATCTTTTTTTCTATTGACTTCTCATGTTCTAGAGAGTAAGGTTTTTATTCTGTGTACCTGATATGTATACAATAAAAATAACCGTATAATGAAAAAAAAAAAACTTAAACAAAAGACCTAACACCATAAAAACGCTAGAAGAAAACCTAGGCAAAACCATTCAGAACATAGACATGGGCAAGGACTTCATGTCTAAAACACTAAAAGCATTGGCAACAAGAGCCAAGACAGACAAATGGGACCTAAGTAAACTCCAGAGTTTCTGCACAGCAAAAGAAACAACCATTAGCGTGAACCAGCAACCAACAGAATGGGAAAAAATTTTTTACAATCTACTCATTGGATAAACCCCAAAGGGCTAATATCCAGAACCTACAAAGAACTAAAACAGATTTACAAGAAAAAAACAAACCAGCCCATTCAAAAGTGGGCAAAGGATATGAACAGATACTTTACAAAAGAAGACATACATGAGGCCAACAAACATATGAAAAAATGCTCATCATCACTGGTCATTAGAGAAATGCAAATCAAAACTACATTGAGATACCATCTCACGCCAGTTAGAATGGCAATCATTAGAAAATCTGGAGACAACAGATGCTGGAGAGGATGTGGAGAAATAGGAACACTTTTACACTGTTGGTGGGAGTGTAAATTAGTTCAACCATTGTGAAAGACAGTGTGGCGATTCCTCAAGGACCTGGAAATAGAAATTCCATTTGACCCAACAATCCCATTACTGGGTATATATTCCAAGGATCATAAATCGTTTCATTATAAGGATACATGCACACGAATGTTCATTGTGGCACTTTTTACAATAAGAAAGATCTGGAACCAACCCAAATGCCCATTGATGATAGACTGGACAAGGGAAATGTGGCACATATATACCTTGGAATACTATGCAGCCATAAAAAACCATGAGTTTGTGTCATTTGTAGGGAAATGGATGAACCTGGAAACCATAATTCTCCACAAACTGACACAAGAACAGAAAATCAAACACTGCATGTTCTCACTCATAGGGGGGTGTTGAACAATGAGAACACATGGGCATAGGGAGGGGAGCATCACACACTGGGGTCTGTGTGGGGGAACTAGGGGAGGGACAGTGGGGGATGGGAAGTTGGGGAGGGATATCATGGGGAGAAATGCCAGATATAGGTGATGGGGAGGAAGGCAGCAAACCACATTGCCATGTATGTACCTATGCAACAATCTTGCATGTTCTTCACATGTACCCCAAAACCCAAAATATATATATATAATTGCATATATATATACACACACACACACATATATACACACATATATATGTATATATACACACACACACATATGTATAAAAGAAACAGATACAGTCACCTCTCCAAAAAGGGGGCCAGTTGTCAGAAACAGGTCAATTCCTGGTACTACTGATGAGTAATTCTCTGTTTGCTTTATGACCATGACTCTCTTTTTAGGATGAAACAATTGAAGCTGTAGTTGATTATGTTTTCTCTTCAGTCTTAGACCTACAAAGACTTTTCACTCACTTAAAGAAACCTAAGCCATTTAAAGAAACCGTGAAGTTGGCTGTTTAGGGGCATTAGTCTGTGTTATCATCTAGGAACAAACCTGGGACTGTCTTCTATCTGTGTTCTAAGAGTCTGTCTTGGGCTAGAGAAAACTCTGGACTCAGAAGAGGGGCTGGGGGTCCCAGGAGAGTCAGGGCAGGTGGGGGAGAGAGGACCCTGCTTTTACTCTCCTCTAATAATGTCTCCATACCTCTACAGAGATTGGATAGTACCTTTCAGTGTTGGCAACCTGGAGGTAGATTTGCTGACTCTATCTGGAAAGGGAGCAGTTGTGAAGATGTCCCAATTGGCTAGTGGGCCATGATTTCCTTTATCTATGTATCCCCAGTGGCTAGGACAGCGTCCACTATGCAGTCAATTCTAAATAAATTATTCAACCACTAAATAAATCTAAGTGGTTGAACTTTTACAACAGTAAATTTTAGGATTTGTGGGCACTACAATACATAAAATCATTTACCTTTTTCTTGCAGCTTGAATTGGGCCATAGACTTTTTTGAAAAGTCTTAATTTAAAAAGATAGAAGCAAGCAGCCCACAGCTGCATTAGCTTTTCTCTAGGCTAGAAGCTTTCCTATAAACCATTTGATGAAGTAGCAGATGGCAAAGTTACAACCTTTGTAGCTCTAAGACTTAATAGAAGCCATGATCAACTACAGTAATGGATTGTCTTGTAACCCAAATTGATGCTTTTATGGCACTCCGATGGGCTTGTCACTTGTTCTGCCTCTTGATTAATTGTGACAGAAATCATTCTAATTACATGTCCTGAACAATAAATCTTTGGCCAATATCCTTTAGATATAATTTGTGTAACTGAATACCCTCTTTTGAGTATCACTTTAAGAGCTAAAGCGGAAGGGAAGAGATGGCTCTGACAAATTCAGGGCATTTTTGAATAAGCATGAATTGGACTATAATAGACTGTGATGAGGGAGCTAGAATATGGTGGAATACTTTATATTCAGCAGAGCTCATCTGGGTCCTGGCAATCAGGAATTCTGGGACACAGATTTTCTTCAGTAAAACTCTTAATTTATGCCCATAATAGGCCGATTAAGGATGTGGCAGTGGAGTGATATGATTATCAGCTCAGCTTCTTCAGAATGAAGTTATAGATCCCATGAGCCACATATTCTGTTTCTGTGTGATGATGCCTGGATGTGGGCCCTGCATATGTACAGTGAGTGATTGGATGCCTCTCTGGTGGAGGGTATCTGAGATTAATAGAAAAGCCTACCTTTTGTCAGGTATTATAATCAGGAAGATGAAAGTTTCCTCTGTAATACAGTTTTTGCTTCTACTTCCAGGATGCTGCAATTAAAGGCCTAGACAGAGGATGAGGACATGAATAATGGGAGAGTCCAGCATTAGCACAACACTCCATTCATCAGTGCTGAAGGGCAAATGCATAACCCTCAAAATGATCCTGGAAAGAGGAAAAGGGAGAGGAATTGCAAGCTCCTTGGAACAGTGATTTAGCATGCAGCAGAGGATATGAACACCTCTGAAATAGAAGGGACCATATTTTTTGAACTTTAACATATATAATGATATTTATAATGTGACTGTTATGGACGGCTGATTTATCATACAATTGACATGTGGATGTTTTCCAGGCAGGCATCTGATTTCCTGTGTATGTGCCCCCCATTCATGCAGGGGCATCAACAGGACCAACACTAAGTAGAAATCAGGTTCAGACTTATCATTCACAGCAAACCACTTTCCTTTTTATTTCAAGTACTCTGTACCCTCCTTTAATGACAACATAATTGCATCATATCATTGGTTTGTAGTGTGGAGGCTGTGGATCTGATTTTTAGTTTCCCAATCAATGCAGAATAGTCAGAAGAATAGAGGGTTGGAGACCTCTAGTTCAGGTCAAAATCAATGTGAAAGGTTTGACTTTGGAAAGGGTAAAGAGAGTTCGATTTAAACTTACTCTCCAACTAGGGGCAGGGAGAGGAAAGAGGACTTAGTCTCTGGGAAGAGGAGGCTAACATAATTTTTGTGGACTAATTAGGCATACTTGGGCTTAGGGAATTCCTAGGGGACAGTGGGAGTGTAAGGCAGGAAAACCAAGGTAGAAGTCATGTCCTAGAGTCTGAATCAACCCTTCAGGGCAGGGGGTAGAGCAAGGGCAGAAAGGGGAGCTGTGCCAAGGGGTCAACCAGTGGGCCCAGGGCAGATCTCAAGTTCAAAAGCAATAGAATCTGGTCCAGGTACCACCTTCTTGAAATCTGAGGCTGCTGCTGTACTTCCTGTCCCTGCTACCTTGGGCCTGGGGCTGTAAATTTCATCAGATAGTCCACTTGGGAGGGTCTGGGAAAGGCAAAATCAGAGAAACAAGGCAGGAGCTGACCACTTGTGAAAATTTTCCTGGAAGGCTCTGTCATGCAATCATGTTTTAGAAACCAGAAGGAAGGGCTGCTGTGACTAACCGACCATGGATGGGAGAAGAGGCCTGCGATGATCTAGGCAGTGGGGTATGGGAGAGGAATGGAAAATTGCATAATGGATTCTCCATCCCATTCAGCACTCATACCACAGGGGCATGTTCACAGACCTACAGGCTTTGCCTTTGGTGGTGTCCTCATTTTTGGATGGGCTGTCACAGCTTTGACCCCTTTCCTGGAGGCACAGTCACCTGACTTTTATGTCTTTTGCTGTCTTCTGTCTCCAACTCATTCATGAAATTGTAGGAGATAGTTTCCAAATTGGTGACTTTTTTGGTTTATTCGTCCAATTCACTTAATTATTGCCAGTTTATTCTTCTTGTTTTGGATTTCTTGAGCTAAGAAGGTGAAAAAGGGAGTTTATTTAAGAACATAAGGATAGATTAGGTTTTCAATTTAGTGGTATGATGCAGTCTGCTTTCTTAACTCTATTCTGACCTACTTAGTGTTTGTTTTTCTCTTATTGTGGAAGTAACACATGCTGATCATAGAAGATACAGAAAAAGATTAAAAAGTACCCAATTCAATTGACCAATAATTTTCTCTCAGCACTCTGGTGTATATCATGTATTTTTAAAAATAGACAGATTACTATGTAAATACATTTTATATCTTATTGTCTTAACATTAAAAAAAAAAGTAGTTAAAATGGTGAGCAAGTGCAGAACAGCACCACTTGGAAGGTAAGCTGGGGATGGGAAAAGCCTCAATTTCTGTTTCCACAAAGCACACTGTTCTCGTTGACCACTGAGACCCAGAAGTGACTATCTCCAGTGGAACTAGAATCTTTTGTTTCTCTTGATCTCTGCATTACGTGGCTCAGCCCCAGTTGGAGCGGAAGTTTGGAATAAGGCCACAGTGAGCTGGGTCATGCATGCTGTTTCTCAGACTTCCCCCCCCATAGTACCTTGTTTGGAGAGAATTATAACTGAAAGGGAAACAAATTCCCTTTGGCAAGAAACTTGGCTTGGCAATGCTCATTTGGGGAAACTTTCTTTTTTTTTTTTTTTTTTTTTTAGGTTTGCTGTTTAAATAAAGCCACTGCTATAAATCAATGTTTGTGAGTATTAGAGAAGACCAATTAAATAAACAAAGCCCTAGGTAGTTATTGTAAGCAGAAACACCCTAGAGGTTCTCCAGGGGAAGAGAGGAGTGAGAGAAAGGTCATCATTTCCTGCATACAGAAAATTAACTGTTTCATTAGTTTAGATACAAACACATTTTTCTTTAAAATTACTTATGAGAAAAATATTTCCAAGTTTGTGCCTCTTATTAGGTGTATGAAGTACCAAAAATATAAGGTACAAATAACAGCATTAGGGTTTGTTATCACCTCAACCCCATCATCTGAATAAAACCACTGAGAAAGAGAAAAGCAGCTCCTGACATATGGAAACTGGCCTGACATTTATATTTAGTTCATAGAGTTTGCCTGTTGGACACGAATGATCTCATAGAACATCAACAACAGACCAGGGCACTCTGACTTTTGTGATAGTACATAAGTCTCATAAGATCTGAAGGTTTTAAAAATGGTGGTTTCCCTGCACAAGTTCTCTTCTCTTGTCTGCAGCCACGTGAGACGTGCCTTTCACCTTCCACCATGATTGTGAGGCCTCTGCAGCCATGCGGAACTGTAAGTCTAATAAGCCCCTTCTTTTTAAAATTGCCTAGTCTTTTTAAAAATTATATATATATATATATAATTGTACTTTAGGTTTAGGGATACATGTGCAGATCATGCAGGATTATTGCATAGTACATACATGGAATTGCCCAGTCTTGTATGTCTTTGTTGACAGTGTGAAAATGGATTAATACAGATATCCAGTCTAGAATTGTCTGTTTCCTAACAGTATCTAATTCATAGCAAAGTCCAACTTTCTTTAACCCTCTCTAAAGTCACCTAACACATGCCCAAATCCTATGATTAATTTTTTCTTACACTTTCTTACTGAGATAATTTCCCATGGTGTGCATTTTCCCTCACTGCCATGAGCACTAAACTCAACTGGCCCAACTGTAGTTGAGTTCCTCATTGCCTTTGGAAGGAGGTCTTTGGTTGAAGGAAGTTTACTGGTTCCTCAAAAGCCAATCTTCCCAGCCTATCACTAAAAACAGAAACATGATTTGTGGCTAGTAAAGCCATCTTGGTGTTACCCAGGATGACTTACAAGTGGTCTTTGCAAATGTTAGGACTGGGGGAAGGGCATGAAAACGAAGTCCAATCAACAACAGGAAAAATGGGTTTATTGTGCTATATGTTTAACCAGAAGTACATATTTTTAATGACTATATAACATTTAGTTGTGTGAAGGTCCTTAATTTTTGGAAATTTAAACTATTCCATTTATGGCAAAAGGTAAAAGCTGAGAAACCTAGTGTGCTTTTGCTTTCTTCCTCTCACCTCATTAATTACATTTTAGAATATTAAAACATAGGATTTTAGTTCTAGATTATTATTACTTCATATTTTATGTCATGTTGCTTTTTTCAGGGATTATTTTTGATATATGGCCTTTTTATTAAACACATTCAAAGCAATATTTCTTTCTTCCCTTCCTCCCCCATCCCTTCTGTTTTTTCTTCCTTCTCTTTCTCTCATTCCTCCAATCACCTTCTCCTTCTTGCTACATGGCTCACTAGCATGTCTTTATTAAAAATTTTAAATTTTAGTTTTTTGGGGAGTACATAGTAGGCGTATGTATACATAAGTTACATGAGCTATTTTGATACAGGCATGCAATGTCTAATAATCACATTAGAGTAAAGGGGGTATCCATCACATCAAGCCTTTATCTTTTGTGTTACAATCTAATTATGTTCTTTTAGTTATTTAAAAATGTACAATTAAATTTTTTTGACTTTAATCATCCTATTGTACTAGCAAATACTGGGTCTTAATCATTCTTTGTAACATTTTTTTAACCAATTAACTATCTCCACTTCCCCTGCTAAACTCTCATCACCCTTCCCAGTCTCTGGTACCCATCCTTCTACCATCTATCTCCATGAGTTCAATTCTTTTAATTTCTAGCTCCCACAAATAAGTGAAAACATGTGAAGTTTGTCTTTCTCTGCCTGGCTTATTTCACTTAACATAATGACCTCTAGTTCCATCTATGTCGTTGCAAATGACAGGATCTCATTCTTTTTTTATGGTGAATAGTACTCCATTGTGTATATGTACCACATTCTCTTTTTCCATTTGTCTGTTGCTGGACATGGGTTGCTTACAAATCTTGGCTATTGTGAATTGTGCTGCAATAAACATGGGAGTGCAGATAACTTTCAATATACTGATTTTCTTTCTTTTGGGTATATAGCTAAGAGTGGGATTGCTTGATCATATGGTTGCTGTATTTTTAGTTTTTTTGAGGAATTTCCAAATGTTTTCCATAATGATTGTGTTAATTTACATTCCCTCCAACAGTGTATGAGAGCTCTCTTCTCTCCACATCCTCACTAGCATTTGTTATAGCCTGCCTTTGGATATAAGTCATTTTAACTGAGGTGAGATGATATCTCATTGCAGTTTTGATTTGCATTTTTCTGATAATCCATGATGTTGAGAACCATTAAATATACCTGTTTGCCATTTGTATGTCTTCTTTTGAGAAATATCTATTCAGATCTTTTGCCCACTTTTTTAATTGGATGATTAGATTATTTCCTCTAGAGTTGTTTGAGCTCCTTGTATATTCTGGTTATTAATCTCTTGTCAGATGGGTAGTTTGCAAATATTTTATCTCATTCTGTAGGTTGTCTCTTTACTTTGTTGATTGTTTCCCTTGCTGTGCCAAAACTTTTTAACTTGATGTGATGTGATACTATTGTCCATTTTGGCTTTGATTGCCTATGCCTGTGAGTTATTACTCAATAAATCTTTGCCCAGCTCTGTGTCCTGGAGAGTTTCCCCAATCTTTTCTTGTGGTAGTTTTATAGTTTGAGGTCTTAGACATAAGTCTTTAATCCATTTTGATTGGATTCTTTTGTATATGAGAGAGATATAAATCTAGTTTTATTCTTCTGCATATGGATGTCTAGTTTTCCCAGCACCATTGTTGAAGAGACTGTCCTTTCCTCAATGCATGTTCTTGGCATCTTTGTAGAAAATGAGTTACTGTAGATGTATGAATTTATTTCTGAGTTCTCTATTCTGTTCTTCTTGGTTTATGCATCTGTTCTTATGCTAGTACCATGCTGTTTGGCTACTATTGTTCTGTAGTATAATTTGAAGTCAGGCAATATAATTCTTCGAGCTTTGTTATTTTACTTAGGATAGCTTTGGCTCCTTTGGGCCTTTTGTGGCCCCACATAAATTTCAGGATTGTTTTTTCCATTTCTATAAAAAATTTCATTGGTATTTTTATAGGGATTGCATTGAATCTGTAGATTGCTTTGGGTAGTATAGACATTTTAACAATATTGATTATTCCAATCCATAAGCATGGAATATCTTTTCAATTTCTTTGTGCTCTCTTTAATTTCTTGCATCAATGTTTCATAGTTTTCATCATAGAGAACTCTTACTTCTTTGGTTAAGTTAATTCCTAGGAACTTAATTTTATTTGTGCCTATTGTAAATGGAATTACTTTTCTGATTTCTTTTTCAGATTGTTCACTTTTGACATAGAAATGCTACTGATTTTTGTATGTTGATTTTGTATCCTGCAATTTTACTGAATTTATCAGTTCTATGGTGGAGTCTTTAGTTTTTTTCAAATATAAGATTATATCATCTGCAAACAAGGATACTTTTCTTCCTTTCCAATTTAGGTGCTCTTTATTTCTTTCTCCTGAGTGATTGTTCAGTTAGAACTTCCAGTACTGTGTTTAATAATAGTGGTTGAAAAATCTTGCAGTTTTTCCCTATTTAGTAGACTAGCTGTTGGGTCTGTTGTACATATGGCTTTTATTATGTTGATGTATGTTCCCTCTAAACCTAGTTTTTTGAGGGTTTTTATGATGAGGAGATGATGAATTTTATCAAGCACTTTTTAAAGCATTATTTGAAAAGACCATATGGTTTCTGTCATTCATTCTGTTGAGATGATGTATCACATTGATTGATTTGTGTGTGTAGAAACATCCTTGTATTCCTGGGATTTTTTTATTATTATCTTTTTTGAGACAGGGTCTCACTTTATTATACAGGCTGGAGTGCAGTGGCAAAAACAAATCTGGTGTTGATGAAATTCCTCAGCTATTTTTTTGGTCTGGGAAATTTTTATTTCTCCTACATGTTAGAAGGATATTTTCACTGGATATACTATTCTAGGGTAAAAGTATTTTTCTTTCAACCCTTTAAATATGTCATGCCACCCACACTCTCCTGGCCTGTAAAGTTTCCACTGAAAAGTCTGCTGCAGAACGTATTGGAGCTCCATTGTATGTTATTTATTTCTTTTCTCTTGCTGCTTTTAGGGTCCTTTCTTCATTCATATTAAATCCATTCTATAACCATCTTATATTTGGATACTGATATCTTTCTCTAGATTTGGGAAGTTCTCTGTTATTATCCCTTTGAATAAACTTTCTATCCCATTTCTCCACCTCCTCTTTAACACCAATAACTCTCTTAGATATGCCCTTTTGAAGCTATTTTCTGGACTTGTGCTTTATTCTGTTTTTATTCTTTTGTCTTTTGTCTCCTCTGACTGTATTTTCAAATAGTCTACCTTCAAGCTCTTTATGTCTTTTTCTTTTGCTTGATCAATTCTGCTATTAAGAGACTCTTATGCATTTTTCAGTAAGTCAATTGCATTTTTTAACCCCAGCATTTCTGTTTGATTCTTTTTAATTATTTCAAATTTTTTTACATTTATCTAATTCTGAATTCCTTCTCTGTGTTATCTTGAATTTATTTGAGTTCTACCACATAGCTATTGAATTATCTGTCTGAAAGATACTCTGTGTTTCTCTAGGACTGGTCCCTGGTGGCTTATTTAGTTCATTTGGTAAGGTCATATTTTCCTAGATGCTCTTGATGCTTGTGGATGTTTGTTGGTGCCTGGGCATTAAAGAGTTAGGTATTTACTGTAGTCTTCACAGTTGGACTTGTTTGTTCTCATCTTTCTTGGGAAGGTTTTCCATGTATTGAAGGGACTTGGGTGTCGTGGTCTAAGCTGTATCTTCTTTATGGGGCACCCAGCTCAGTAATGTAGTGGTCTTATGGACTTGTAGAGGTTCTACCTTGGTGGTTTTGGAGAAGAACCAGAAGAATTATCCAGATTACCAGACAGAGACCTTTGTTCTCTTCCCTTACTTCCTCCTAAACAAACAGAGTCTCTCTCTTTGTGCTGAGTTGCCTGTAACTAGAGGTTAGGTGACACAAGCACCCCTGTAGTCACCACCAATGGGACTGTGCTGGGTTAGACCTAAAGCCAGCATAGCACTGGGTCTCACCCAGCACTTGCTGTAACTACTACCTGGCTACTGCCTATTCACTGAAGGCCCTAGGACTATACAATCATCAGGTAGTGAAGCCAGCCAGGCTTCTGTTCTTTCCTCCAGAGTGTTGAGTTCTTCCAAGTCCCAGGCAGGTCCAAAGATGTCATCTGGGAGCCCAGGGACTGAAGTTTAAAAAACTTAGAAATCTATCAGGTGTTCTATTATACTGCAGCTGAACTGGCACTTAAACCATCAAACACAGTCCTTCTCACTTTTCCCTCCCTTTTCCACAAGCAGAGGAACCTCACCCTGTGGCCGCCACCACCACCACAGGGCCATGGGGAGTACTGCCAGGCTACCATCTATATTGACTTAAGGCCTAAGGGTTCATTAGTCAGCTTGTGATATATACTGCCTGGCCTAGGACCCACTCTTTAGGCAGTGGACTCCCCTCTGGCCCAGGCCAGGTCCAGAAAGGCCATCAAAGAGCCAAAGCCTGGAATCAGAGACCCTAAGAGCCTACTTGATCCTTTAATCCACTGTGGCCAAGCTGGTACCTGGTTTTTGGTTCTTTTCTGTATAGATAATTGTGAAATTTGGTGTTCCTGTTGGGTGGTCAGGGACAATTGGTGGGGCGTTCTCTTCAGCCATTTTGTTTTGCTTCACTAGCATTTCTATAATGCTTTATTTTTCTCCCCTTCCATATCAACAGTAACTCTGGGTTCCAGTACTCTTTCCTTGAAACTTTCTTGAAGTTGCTTCTCTGTCTTTTGACATAGTGCTTTGGGAAATAAGTCTCATGGTAGTTTGATATGTTTTCCTTAAATTTATATTTGAAAAGAATTTTAATCTTAAAATATATGTAAAAACTCTCTTGGAATATCCATTAGATTCTTGAATGAATCATAGCCAGCTGAGTCATTGATGACACTTTCAAGAAGAGGTAACAGAATATATTATTTCAAATCTGTACAATTCCACACCTGATCCTCACTAATATTTGATATTGTCAGTATTTTTAATTTTAGTCATTTTAATGGGTAGGTAGTGGCATCACTTTACAATTTTAATGTGCATCTTCCTGATGACTAATGCTGTTGAGAATCTTTTCATATGTGCAGTGGCCATTCCTATAACTTCTTTTGTGAAATGCCTTTTTAACTCTTTTGCCATTTTTTTTGGGCTACAGTTAGATTTTATTTTTTGTTTCCAATGTCCTTTTAAAAATTGTAGTCAGCATTCTGTTGGACTTTTTAATGACAGAAATGTATTAAATTTTATTTTTAGCAGAATCTTAATATCTCTTGAATATTATTATGAGACCACAATCCTATACGTCTAGCTTGGATTATTTTACTCTCAAAGTTTTACCTTGCATTTGTTTACATTGAAATACTTAAAAAAATTTCAGTAGCTTTTGGGGTACAAGTGATTTCTGGTTACATGAATAAATTCTATAATGGTGAATTCTGAGATTTTAGTGCAGCTGTCAGCCAAGCAGTGTACATTGTACCCAATATGTAGTCTTTGATTGTTCTCCCTTCTCCCACTTTCCCTGACCAAGTCTCCAAATTCCATTATATTATTCTGTATATCTTTGCTTCCTTATAGCTTAGCTTCTACTTATAGCTAAGAAAATATGGTATTTGGTTTTCCATATTTACTATATGGTGAATTCTTATGATTTCTCTATATATCTGGTTCTTTTTATGAGTCCACCAACTTTGGTCCCAATTATATCAGATACAAATAATTCTACAGCATCTGAAGGAATTTGACAATGTAACTGAGACGAATTTGGCAACTACCTTTGAGGTAGGTTAGTTACCTCATAAATGTAAGTGAGTACGTTGGGATGCAGAGAGATTATTACCCAATATCTCTCACCCAGAAAGTGACAGTGCCCAGACTTGAGCTCAGGTCCTCTAATTTCACTGGGTACATTTTTTGACCAACCCCTGCACTCAAAAGAATTTGATTGCTAAAATGTGAGAGGCAGAAAAGACACTTAATTATTAAAAAAATACAAATGTTGAATAAAGATTATATTTAGAATATTTATTAAAGGGTGATATTAAAATAGGTCATGCAGAACACAGCAAATAATGGCAGAAATAGGGTATGGGGAACGTTGGTAAATTTTACTCTACTTTGATTGAGAAGGTAGTCCATGACTGACATCAAGCATCATACTCCCTGATGCAGTTGGGTAGAAAATTTAGAAGGGTGGCCAGAAGGAGCACTGTTTAGGAATATATGGAGACAATTACAGACTCCCTAAATAACAGAAGACAAGTGACATTGGCCTGGAAGAGATTTGCCTGGTGGAAGATAAACCTGAGAATTTATTACCACATCTCATTGAATAATCTAATTGAATATCTGGGTTGACATGGAATGGGTTTGGTGGTTTACAGCATAGTTTGAGGATATAGTGATATGTAATATACCAGTGATATCAATGACAAAATGTAATTAAAACAAGTCCGTGATTACAAACTTCTGATTATTCAAGAATGCAGCCATACTACAAGCGTTACAAACTTACATAAATGTAATATATGTACATTATACAGAAAACTCCAATGGACAACAAAGCAGTATCTTCCTCAATAGTGAGCAATTGTTTTCTTCCTCTCTGTGGAATTTGTTTTTACCAGTCTTTTACCAGTAATAAAAGCCATCTATGACAAACCCACGGCCAATATTATACCGAATGGAGAAAAGTTGAAAGCATTTTCCCTGAGAACTGGAACAAGACAAGGATGCCCACTTTCACCACTTCTATCCAACATAGTACTGGAAGTCCTAGCCAGAGCAATCAGACAAAAGAAAGAAAGGACATCCAAACTGGAAAAGAGCGAGTCAAACTGTCGCTGTTTGCTGATGATATGATTTTATACCTAGGAAATCCTCAAGACGCATCCAAAGTGATCCTAGATCTGATAAATTCAGTAAAGTTTCTGGATACAAAAATCAATGTACACACATCAATAGCACTGCTATACACCAACAATGGACCAAGCTGAGAATCAAATTAAGAACTCAATCCTTTACAACAGCTGCAAAACAAAAATAAAACAAAACAAAATACATAGGAATATACTTAACCAAGGAGTCTCTTTTACTGAGAGAGACTCTTTTAGGAAGCAAAAGTTCTCTACAAGGAAAAGTAAAAAACACTGCTGAAAGAAATCACAGATGACAGAAACAAATGAAAGCACATTTTATGCTCATGGATGGGTAGAATCAACATTGTGAATATGACCATACTGCCAAAAGCAACCTATAAATTTAGTGCAATTTCCATCAAAATAGCATCATCATTTTTCACAGAATTAAAAAAAAATTCTAAAATATATGTGGAACAAAAAAGAGCTCACATAGCCAAAGCAATACTAAGCAAAAAGAACACATATGGAGGCATCATATTATTTGGCTTTATACTACAAAGCTATAGTTACCAAAACAGCATGGTACTGGTATAAAAATAGGCATGGAGACCAATGGAACAGAATACAGAACCCAGAAATAAAGCCAAATACTTACATCCAATCGATCTTTGACAAAGCAAACAAAAACATAAATTGGAGAAAGGATCCCCTGTTCAACAAATGGTGCTGGGAACAAAACCAAAAATAAATAAATGGGACCTAATTAAACTAAAAAGCTGCACAGCAAAAGGAATAATCAGCAAAGTAAACAGACAACAAACAGAGTGGGAGAAAATATTCAAAACAAATGTGACAATGGACAAAGAACTAACATTTAGAATGCAGTGAACTAAGAACTAATATTCAGAATCTACAAGGAACTCAGAGAAACTAGCAAGACAAAAACATTGAAAGAGGAAGTCAAACTTTATAATGGGATTAAAATTTTTTAAATTCCATTAAAAAGTAGATGAAGGGCATGAATAGACAATTCTCAAAAGAAGAAATACAAATGGTCAACAGATGTATCAAAAAATGTTCAACATCACTAATTATCAGGAAAATGCAAGTTAAAATCATAATGAGATACCAACTTACTCCTGTAAAAATGGCCATAATAAAAAAAAAAGATGTTGGCATGGATGTGATGAAAAGGAAACACTTTTACACTGCTGGTGAGAATGTAAGCTAGTACAACTGCTATGGAAACAGTATGGAGATTCCTTGAAGCTCTCAAATGGTAGAACTGCAATTTGATCCAGCAATCCCATTACTGGGTATCTACTCAAAGGAAAAGAAGTCATTATATGAAAAAGACACATGCAAGTAAATGTTTATAGCAATACAATTTGCAATTGCAAAAATATGGAATCAATGTAAATGCCCATCAACCAACAGTGGATAAAGAAAACATGATATACATACACCATGAAATACTACTCAGCCATAAAATGGAACAAAATAATGGCATTTGCAGCAACTTGGATGAGTTGGAGATCATTATTCTAAGTGAAGTAATTCAAGAATGGAATCTCAAATAGCGTATGTTCTCACTGATAAGTGGGAGATAAGCTATGAGAATGCAAATGTATAACAATAATATAATGGACTTTGGGGACTCAGGAGGAAGGGTGGGAGGAGGTTGAGGGATTAAAGACTACATACTGGGCACAGTGTACACTGTTCAGGTGACAGGTGCACCAAAATCTCAAAAGTCACCATTAAAGAACTTATTCATGTAACCAAAAGCCACCTGTTCCTTAAAAACTATAGAAATAAAATAAAATAAAATAAATTACACAATCTGTTAAAAAAGTCTTTGACCTGTTTATTCCAAACTTACCTCCTATAAAACTAAAGAATCCCCTCCAGGGATTCTTCGTTCCTGTGTGAGAAGTGGTAAGTTATTAGGTTGGTGCAAAAGTAAATGTGGTCTTTGACATGATTTTTAATGGGAAAATTGCAACTATTTTTGCTTTTGCACCAACCTAATACCCATGATTGCAAGTTGCAGTAGAGTATTCATATCCTCTGAGGCCTCAGTTGTTGAATGAAATTACCCTGTCCTTCTCACTTCTGAGCAATTTTTCTATTGAGTATCTGAACGTCTCCTGGGCAGGAGAGTGGTTTATCTGTTTTTCACACTAATGTTTATTGTCTAGGATCACTGAATCAGAGCAAATAGACCAACACAATTAAAGTGTTAGTTCAATGGCAACAAAAGCTATTGAATAAAATTTCTGATTGCCAGGGAGACTGTATGTTTTGAAGTTACATTTCGTTGTTCAGGATCTAAGCTATAGCATATATGCTCTGATATTTCCCAGAGATTTTATAGGGCAAACAGGTTTGTATGTCCTCTACACAATAACAGATCAATGCAGTGAGACAGCAGGGTTTGCAGCAGAGGAAGAATTTACTGATCACAGGTCACCAAGTGAGGAGATGGGAAGAGGCCCTCAAATCCATCTCCTCAGAGAGTCTCTGCTTGAGATTTTTAAGGGGATTGTGGAGGGCAAGGGGCTGGAAAATTGGAATTGATTGGTCAGGGCAAGAGGGATGAAATCATCAGATGTGCAAACTGCATTCTCTGGTGAGAATCAGTTCCTTGTGGGGGTTCTTCAGATCAGCTGATATCAGTAGTTTCACTGGTAGGTGGAATGTGAAAGAATATCTCAGAGGGAAAACAATGTTTTATAATGTTCAAATTGTTATCTACAGAGCAGTTAAGGGAAACTATTACTTTGGGTCCATGTTATTCTAGAGCAATAGGCACTAAACAACTATGAGGAAGCAGGTCAGAGAGCAAGCTGATCTAATAATTAATAGAGTGTGCTACAAGCTTGGGCTTCTCCCTGTGCTCATGAGTCGAGTGGCAAAGGGGAGAGGCATGCATTATATTCTCTGTCCATTTCTCAAATGTTTTTTAGGTGCCACACAAAATTCCTCCTTTCTTAATCAGTCAGAACAAAACAAAACCCTCACTTGCAAATTGATTTATGCAAATTGCTTCTATTGGCCTCCCACTATTTCACCAGACATTTGCAGATAGATGTGTTTGGATCTCAATTTGGGCCCATTTGTTAATTAGTAAAACATTCATCATGCTCACATGCATATGAGTTTCTGACGATTTTGGTTTACTGTCTAAATAAAAAAGCTTAGCCCCAAATTAGAGGCTCCTTATGAAATATTAAAGCTGTTTTAATGAGTTTTCACTTAATCACTTTTTATGTGGGCCAGGTTTGGTAAATGTCAAGGGTACTAGTTATAGGGATTTTGAATGACCCTCAATGGCCCTCTGAATTTGGGCAGAACCCATCTGGCTATTTGAAGATTTCAGCATATGGGCCATTGCACATCCAGTAATCACTTGATAGATTCAAATTATAACTAGCATTCACATCACTCAAAGGTTCTGGTTTTCCATTGGTGCCTTGTAGTTGGCAGGAAACTCATAGCAGATGTTTTTTTTTCTTTGGCTTTGATGCATGTGAGGTAGGAGAAGAGGATAAATCTGGCTTCTCTTGTGACTCTCTGTGATCTTTAGTCAAGAAGAAAAAGACCAACTACTTATGAAAAACAGTATAGAATCTCCACAGTATAAAGCCCATTTGAGGAAGTGGAAAATGAATATGTAAGCAATTATATCAAAATCTACAATGAAAAGGAATGATCTAATTTCAGCAGAAAAAATCGATGTTTTGGAGATTTTTGTATTTGTTTCACTTTATGAGATACCAGAAGGTTCATTTTTATCCATGCATAGGAGTGTATCACTCATTTGCCATTTTCTCTGTGTCTGGTGTCTCTTGATGCCCAAACCACATGAAATGCTTCTAAGATAGAGTCTAAAAAACTTAGACACTGACTGACTTGTAATTAACAATCAAGTGCTGTTATATTTTGAGAATCTTATTGCAATGACGGGGCTCTCCTTATAGTTTGCCGTCACTTGTTATAATAGTATCGCATCTTATTAAAAATTGACAGTGTTTCTACACAAATATCATTTTGATGAGCTATTTCTATAGTTTGGTGAGGAAGATAGAGCAGATATTAATACTATTTCTCCATGTAAATAAGAAAAGGAAGAGTCTGTCATAAATTTATCGTGAAGGCTCTGAGATTTGACTTGTGAACTAACGGTCTAGCTTGTTACTGGTTTCTAGAAGCTGGCAGAAGACATGAAATTCTCATGCCTTCATTTATAAAATTGGGATATTAGGGTTCTTATGAAAAAATACATTTATTTTTACTATTTTTAATAAAAATGCATTTAAAGTACAGAACAAAACCTGATATTTAGTAAACACTTGATAAATATAAGCTACTGTTACTATATGCTTTTATTTAGGCCATCTAGAATGCTTTTTTGGAATGGGTGAAATATATAAAATAAGAATAAAAAAATTACGATTATTAGTATTTTTTCTTTTTCCAATAATTTATTTGTATTATACTTTAAGTTCTGGGATACATGTGTAGAACGTGCAGGTTTGTTACATAGGTATACATGTGCCATGGTGGTTTGCTGCACCCATCAACCCATCATTTACATTACATTAAGTATTTCTCCTAGCCTCCCACCCACTAGCAGGCCCCGGTGTGTGATGTTCCCCTCCCTGTGTCCATGTGTTTTCATTGTTTGGCTCTCATTTATGAGTGAGAACATATGGTATTTGGTTTTCTCTTCCTGTGTTAGTTTACTGAGAATGATGGTTTCAAGCTTCATCCATGTTCCTGCAAATGACATGAACTCATCCTTTTTTTATAGCTTCATAGTATTTCATGGTGTATATGTGCCACATTTTCTTTATCCAGTTTATCATTGATGGATGCTTGGGTTGGTTCCAAGTCTTTGTTTTTGTGAACAGTGTTGCAATAAACATGCATGTGCATGTGTCTTTATAGTAGAATGATTTATAATCCTTTGAGTGCATACACAGTAATGGGACTGCTGGGTCAAATGGTATTTCTGGTTCTAGGTTCTTGAGGGATTGCCACACTGTCTTCCACAATGGTTGAACCAATTTACACTCCCACCAACAGTGTAAAAACATTCCTATTTCTCCACATCTTCTCTAGCATCTGTTGTTTCCTGACTTTTTAATAATTGCCATTCTAACTGGTGTGAGATGGTATCTCTTTGTGGTTTTGATTTGCATTTCTCTAATAACCAGTGATGATGAGCTTTTTTCGTATGTTTATTGATCACATAAATGTCCTCTTTTGAGAAGTGTCTGTTCATATCCTTTGCCCACTTTTTGATTTTTTTTTTCTTGTAAATTCATTAAGTTCTTTGTCAATTCTGGATATTAGTCTTTTGTCAGATGGATAGATTGCAAAAATTTTCTCCCATTCTGTAGGCTGCCTGTTCACTCTGTTGATAGTTTCTTTTGCTGTGCAGAAGCTCTTTAGTTTAATTAGATCCCATTTGTCAATTTGGCTTTTGTTGCTATTGCTTTTGATGTTTTAGTTATAAAGTCTTTGCCCATGGATGGTATTGCCTAGGTTTTCTTCTAGGGTTTTTATGGTTTTAGGTTTTATGTTTAATCTTTAATCCATCTGGAGTTAATTTTTGTATAAGGTGTTAGGAAGGGGTCCAGTTTCAGTTTTCTGCATATGGCTAACCAGTTTTCCCAACACCATTTATTAATAGGGAATCCTTTCCTCATTTCTTATTTTTGTCAGGTTTGTCAAAGATCAGATGGTTGTAGATGTGTGGCATTATTTCTAAGGCCTCTGTTCTGTTCCATTCATCTATATATTTGTTTTGGTACCAGTACCATGCTGTTTTGGTTACTGTAGCCTTGTAGTATAGTTAGAAGTCAAGTAGCATGATGCCTCCAGCTTTGTTCTTTTTGCTTAGGATTGTCTTCACTATATGGGCTCTTTTTTGGTTCCATATGAAATTTAAAGTAGTTTTTTCTAATTCTGTAAAGAAGTTAGTGATAGCTTATTGGGGATAGCATTCAATCTATAAATTACTCTGGGCAGTACAGCCATGTTCACAATATTGATTTTTTCTATCCATGATCATGGAATATTTTTCCATTTGTTTGTGTCCTCTCTTATTTCCTTGAGCAGTCGTTTGTAGTTCTCCTTGAAGAGGTCTTTCACATCCCTTGTAAGTTATATTTCTAGGTATTTTATTCTCTTTGAAGCAATTGTGAATGGGAGTTCACTCATGATTTGGCTCTCAGTTTGTCTATTATTGGCATATAGGAATGCTTGTGATTTTTGCACATTGATTTAGTATACTGAGACTTTGCTGAAGTTGCTTATCAGCTTAAGGAGATTTTGGTTTGAGATGATGGGTTTTCTAAACATATAATCATGTCGTCTGCAAACAGAAATAATTTGACTTCCTCTTTTCCTATTTGAATATCCTTTATTTCTTTCTCTTGCCTGATTGCCCTGCCCAGAGCTTCCAATACTATGTTGAATAGGAGTGGTGAGAGAGGGCATCCTTGTCTTGTGCCGGTTTTCAAAGAGAATGCTTCCAGTTTTTGTCCATTCAGTATGATATTAGCTGTGAGTTTGTCATAAATAGCTCTTATTATTTAGAAATATGTTTCATCAATACCTAGTTTATTGAGAGTTTTTAGCATGAAGGAGTGCTGAATTTATCAAAAGCCTTTTCTGCATCTATTGAGATATCATGTGATTTTTGTTATTGGTTCTGTTTATGTTATGGATTACATTTATTGATTTGTGTATGTTGAACCAGCCTTGCATCTTAGGGATGAAGCCAACTTGATGATGGTGGATAAGCTTTTTGATGTGCTGCTGGATTCGGTTTGCCAGTATTTAATTGAGGATTTTTGCATTGATGTTCATCAGGTATATTGGCCTGAATTTTTCTTTTTTTGTTATATCTCTCTCAGGTCTTGGTATCAGGATGATGCTGACCTCATAAAATGAGTTAGGGAGGAGTCCCTCTTTTTCTATCGTTTGGAATAATTTCAGAAGGAATGGTACCAGCTCCTCTTTGTACCTCTGGTAGAATTTGGCTGTGAATCCATCTAGTCCTGGACTTTTTTTGATTGGTAGGTTATTACTGCTCAATTTTAGAACTTGTTATTGGCCTATTCAGGGATTTGACTTCTTCCTGGTTTTGTCTTGGGAGGGTGTATGTATACAGAAATTTATCCATGTCTTCTAGATTTTCTAGTTTATTTTCATAGAGGTGTTTATAGTATTCTCAGATGGTAGTTTGTATTTCTGTGGGATCAATGGCGTTATTGGTGTTATCCCCTTTATCACTTTTTATTGTGTCTGTTTGATTCTTTTCTCTTTTCTTCTTTATTAGTCTGGCTAGTGGTCTATCTATTTTGTTGGTCTTTTAAAAAATCCATCTCCTGGATTCACTGATTTTTTTTTGAAGGGTTTTTCATGTCACTATGTCTTTCATTTCTGCCCCAATCTTAGTCATTTCTTGTCTCCTGCTAGCTTTTGAATTTGTTTGCTCTTGCTTCTTTAGTTCTTTTAATTGTGATGTTAGGATGTCAATTTTAGATCTTTCCTTGCTTCTCCTTTGGGCATTTAGTGCTATTAATTTCCCTCTAAACACTACTTTAGTTGTGTCCCAGAGACTATGGTATGTTGTGCCTTTGTTCCCATTGGTTTCAAAGAACTTATTTATTTATGCCTTAATTTTATTATTGCCCAGTAATTATTCAGGAGCAAGTCAGTTCTTTGAACCCAGTGAGAACGAAGACACAAGGTACCAGAATCTCTGGGACATATTTAAAGCAGTGTCTAGAGGAAAATTTATAGCAATAAATGCCCACATGAGAAGCAAGGAAAGATCTAAAATCGACACCCTATCATCAAAATTGAAAGAGCTAGAGAAGCAAGATCAAAAAAACTCAAAACTTAGCAGAAGACAAGAAATAACTAAGATCAGAGGAGAAATAAAGGAGATAGAGACAAAAAAAACCCTTCAAAAAATCAATAAATCCAGGAGGTAGGTTTTTGAGATCACAAAATAGACCACTAGCCAGATTAATAAACAAGAAGACAGAATAATCAAATAGATGCAATAAAAAACGATAAAGGGGATATCACCACAGAATCCACAGAAATACAAACCACCATCAGATATTACTACAAACAACTCTATGCACACAAACCAGTAAACCTAGGAAGAAATGGATAGATTCCTGGACACTTGTACCCTCCCAAGCCTAAACCAGGAAGAAGTTGAAACCCTGAATAGACCAATACCAAGGGCTGAAGTTGAGGCAGCAATTAAGAGCCTACCACCAAAAAACCACCCAGGTACAGATGGGTTCACAGCCAAATTCTACCAGACATACAAAGAGGAGGTGGTACCACTTCTTCTGAAACTATTCCAAACAATCCAAAAAGAGAGAATCCTTCCCAAATCATTTTATGAGACCAACATCATCCTGATACCAAAACCTGGCAGAGACTCGACAAGAAAAGAGAACTTCAGGCCAATATCCATGATGAACATAGATGCAAAAATCTTCAATAAAATACTGGCAAACCGATTGAAACAGCATGCCAAAAAGCTTATCCTTCACGATCAAGTAGGCTTCATTCTGGGGATGCAAGACTGGTTCAACATATGCAAATCTATAAATGTAATCTGCCACATGAACAGAACCAAAGACAAAACCACATGATTCTCAAAAGATGCAGAGAAGTCTTTGACAAAATTTAACAGCTTTTTATGCTAAAAACTCTCAATAAACTGGGTATCGATGGAATGTATCTCAAAATAATAAAAGCTATTTATGACAAACCCACAGCCAATATCATACTGAATAGGCAAAAACTGGAAGCATTCCCTTTGAAATCTGGCACTAGACAAGGATGCCCTCTCTCACCACTGCTATACAATATAGTATTGGAAGTTCTAGCCAGAGCAATCAGGCAGGAGAAAGAAATAAAGGATATTCAATTAGGAAAGGAAGAAGTCAAATTGCCTCTATTTGCAGATGACATGATTGTATATTTAGAAGACCCCATTGTCTCAGCCCAAAATCTCCTGAAACTGATAAGCAACTTCAGCAAAGTCTCAGGATACAAAATCAATGTGCAGAAACCACATCTTCTTTTGCTTCTTTTATATTTGATTATCTTTCAAGAATTTCTCATTGTCTTTGTTTTAGCAGTTTGAATATGATATATCCAGATCTTTATTTTTTTTGATATTTATCATGGTTGGTGTTCTCTGAATTTCTATCTACTGTTTCATGGGTGTTATTAATTTTGGAAAACTCTTGGCCATTATTTCTTTGCATATATTCTTCTGTCCCTCTCTCTCTTTCTTGTCCTCCAAAATATTACTGCACAGCTCTTGGATTTTCTATTATTTTGTACTTTTTAACTCATTTTTTTTCCTTGATGGATTTCATTTGGGGTAATTGCTCTTACTTACCTTTGTTCAAGTCTATTTGTATTGAGTCTACAAATGAACTGTTGAAGATGTTCTTTGCCTTTGTTATGGTTTTATTTTTTTTCTATAATCTCCCAGATGAAATTACCCTTCTGATCTTGGATTTCTTCTACTTTTCAATTAGAACTTTTAACATATCAACCAAAGTTGTTTTATATTCGCTTTTAAATAGCTTCAGTGTCTGGGGAAGAAGCTAGGATTTGCATAGGGCTTTAAGAAATGTTCTGAGCTGTTTATTACTATGTAAGTTTATAGAGAATTAACACAGACCAGCAAATTCCCTTGGCTAGCTTGCCAGAAGTAAAACTGAAATAATAAAGCAGAAGAAACACTCTGATACTCTCTCTGTTAGAATATAATTCTCACTAGAATACTCAAATGTGGTAAGCCTAATTTCACAAGTCTACATTCACAATCTCTTAAGTACAAGAGCTTTATCCCTCCTCTAGCTCCTACATAAATGTTTTGAGCATTAATGTAAGTATAATTTTTGAGGTTATAATTTCTTTTTGACCCAATTTGTTAGAAATGTTTCTTTTTTCCTGTCATAATCTTTTCTTACTTATTTCTACAGAAATATTTCTTTAGATAATGCACTAAGTCTCCAGTGCATGGCCAGGCAACTAACACCAAGATTTAAGAAAATACAGCGATGTTTTTAATCTCTAAAACAGTGATCCTCAAAAATTATGTGAGTGGCTTTGAGGGATACATACACACATGCACAGACAAAAATAATGTGAAAATACTTTTCAAAAACACTTGAAACATTTTGCTTATTTTGGTATTAAGAAGTATATTCTTACTAGGGACTATTATTTTTGGAAGTGTTAGTAATATAAGCTTTATTTCAGAAGGCATTTATTCATCCACCCATGTATCTACCCATTTATTCACTCATCCATTCATTTACTCACAAACGTTTTCTGAATGCCTGACATATACTTCATGAATAATACAAAGATGCTGCTTGCAGGAAGTTTATCATTTACTAGAGGACATAAGATGTAATAACAAGTAACAATAATATGCAATAAAGTGTGACATTCTTATTTCTTCCTAGAAGCAGAGCCCATGTGGAACACCTGTTTGCCCTTTCAATTGCTAACTAATTTTCTGCATGCATTGTCTCCTGTGTTCAGCTGCACAACTTCTGTTCACTCAGAATGAAGCTGTTGTTGTTTCTTTCATGTTCTCTGGGGTTAAAAATCTTTCTCTGATGTACATGCACAATCCCAATAATATTTATGAGAGTTATGAGCACCAGCAGGAGGTTCTGCCCCTGAAGCTGTTGGAAGGCATTTGAACGGCTTTTCAGTGAAGATTAATGGTTACAGAAAAGAAAAAACACTTGATTTGTCAGCTGGAAGTTAACTTGAAGGGATATAACAGAAGAAAGCCAGTGAGGACACTTCACAAGCGAGGTGTGTTTGAGGAGTTTATGTTAAAACTGAAGCTTTGATGAATTGCCTGGATAATGCTAATGACAGGAAGATGTCAAAGTTTGTGAATAACAACAGAGAAAAATAATGAGAGTTACTGTTCTAGAATGTCAAGGCACACCAACAATTTGTTTGTCCAAGAGAATAGTAAGCAAATGCATTCTCCTGGATTAAATTCGCTTGCCAAGATGTAAAACTGTCACAACTGGAACTGTGTTGCTATAAAGGAGATGCAGATTAAACTTTTAATAAGGATTCAGGATTTCAAACTTCCTGTGAACATAAGATCCTGCAATTAAACAGAATTTCACTCTTTCTGTCTTTTTGATCTTCCCATCTCTCTGAGTTATGAATGTAAATGTAAAAATGGTGAATGAAGAATGAGGTAAGTAGAGCTTCAGTCCTAGAATTTTAGTTATTCTCCAAACACATACAGTATTTTGATCATTCCTCAAAACATTATTCAGACAAATTTCACTATTCGATTTCCTTGGAATTTTGTGACTTCTTATTTTGGCTAAGAAGCTTATGCTTCCTTAGACATAAGATTCTGACAAGGCCTTCTGTGAACTTTGGTTCAAAAAACAATTCAGTGCTACATCAAAGGGTCCCTCATTCCGTCACTAATTTTAGTGGCTGAGGACCTCAGACATTCTGCTCCATTCTACCGTAGAATGCTTCAGGGTAGAACCAGGCAGAGTGACACCTTTACAATTAAAACTCAGTACTCTGTCATTCCTCCAGCTATTTAGATATTCTACCTAAGAAAAGTATCACCTGAGCCAGGATTTGTAGCCACCTGAACAAGCTGCTCTGTACACTGGCCTGGAGGGAGAGCAGTGCCAATACGGATCTGAGCAGATGGTTCCCCTGACTCTCAGAGATGGTCTGGTTTTTGTGATTTTGACACATCTTTAAAAAATTACTAAAACAAACAATTCTCTGTAATAAATTTGAAAAGCACTTACTTCTATGAGCTATAAATCTATATATTCTCATGAACAATACTGAGGTTTATGTATTTAAGGACAGATATAAGAAACATTAGGTAGGCTTAGAATATCATCTAATATTAGAAACTAACTGCACACAAGAAGAGAATTATCTTTTTTAGGTTTTGGATTTGGGCAAAAAGCTGTGAATGACTGTAACTCCTTATATATTTCAACAAGAGTTTGCTGTGAAATCTGGGAGGACTAGGAATTGTTCAATAAGCACAATACTTAAATGATCAAAACAACAAATGATTTTTACTACTACTAATATTGTACTATATGCTAACATACTTTACATGTGCTATTTCATTTAATTTTCACAATAACTCTAGAGGTTAGGTATTATTTTCCTAACACACATTGTATAGGGTTACAAAAAGTTAAGTGATTTGCCAACTCACATGGATTTTAATTACCCAGTAGAAATTCACATCCATACTTTTAGGCCCTTAACTATCTTATATTGCCTCCTCAGTGCTGCTAATTCAGTGTTGAAAGTTAAAGCAAAAATTTATCATCTTAGACTCTCATTAAATATCATTTAACATCTAGATTTTGCTATGTGTTACTTGAACAATAGCCCAGCCTAGGATTAGTCACACACAAATAATTTTGGATGTTGGGGGGATTTGCAGAAAGTGCCAAGCATGCACTGCTTAGGGTACAAACATTTTTTCTTTTGTTCTGGAGGTAATTTATGTCCTAATGTTATATATGAGGAGACTTCAAAAAGTTCATGGAAAACTAGAATTAAAAGATAAAAATAAAAAAGAACCCATAAACTTTATTTCTGAACATAGTTCCATCAAATTCATGACATTTTTGTTAGTAATAATACCAGCTGTACCGTCCATCCCCCATTCCCCATCCTCAAAAAGAACTGAAAGTGCTGGGAATTTAATCATGCCAATGCAGTCTTTTTTACATTATTAACTGAAGAAAAATAGGAATCCTTTAAATATGTTTTTAAGATAAGGAAACGAAAATAAGTCAGAGGCAGGCAAACTACGACTGCAAAGTGGATGCCTGATGATTTCTTGCTGAAACTCTTGCAAAACTGCCCTTGTTTGATGAGAAGAATGAGTGGTAGTATTGACATGGTTGAGAAGGACTCTCTGGTGAAGATTTCTCAGGCATTTTTCCGATAAAGCTTTGGCTTTCTCAAAACACTCTCATAATAAACGGATGTTATCTTTCCTTGGCTCTGCAGAAAAAGTCAACAGCAAAATGCCTTGAGCATTCCTAAAAACTGTTGACATGGCCTTTGCTTTTGACTGGTCTGCTTTTGCTCTGACTGAACCACTTCTACTTCTTGGTAGTCATTGCTTTGGTTGGATTTCATCTTCAAGATTGTATCAGTAAAACCATGCTTCACTTGCTGATACAATTCTATGAAAAAATACATCAGGATCTTGATCCCACCTGTTTAAAATGTCCACGGACAGCTCTGCTTTTGTATGCAGCTGATCTAGGCACAACGGTTTTCGCACTCATTCACTGGAAAGTTTCAACTTTAGAACTGTGTAAGCTGAACCAATTGAGATGTCTATGGCATTGGCTGTTACGTGTTCTGTTAATTGTTTGTCCTCTTCAGCTAGGAAACAAATGATTAATTTTTTCCTTCCAAATTTATGTGGTTAGTCTGCTGCTATGAGCGTCATCTTCAACATTGTTTCATCACTTCTTAAAATGAGTGATCCATTTGTAAACTGCTGATTTCTTTGGGGACCTTTTCACCATAAACTTTTCATAAAGCATCAATGATTTCATCGTTCTTTCACCCAAACATCACAAAAAATTTGGTGTTTCTTCTGCTTCAATGTTAGCAGAATTTATATTGCTCTGATAGGGGCTCTTTTCAAACTGATGTCTTATCCTTCTTATAAAGTACTAACCAGTCCCATCCCTGAGTAGCTTCTAAGATCACACAAGATTGGGCACATTCAAGGTAGTGTGGCTGCAGACTGTCTTATTCTTCTTAGTGCCTCAAACTAGATCCTGTTCAGACATGTTATATATAACAAGTTAGTATGAGTTTATTTTGGTGCAAAAAATTTGAAATACATGTGTAGTTTTTTCATAATTTGCATTTGCCATGAAATATTTGAAGACACCCCGTGTGTGTGTATGTGTGTGTGTGTGCATGTGTGTATAAAACTGAGGGCATATTAAAAAGCAGCTAAAATCCTGGCAGTAAAATTCATGGCAAATAATAGACCAAGGAGTTGTAATGTTGTAATGGGGGTAAATTAACTGCAAAATGAGAGAACAAGAGAGCTTAATTTTGCATTTGGCAGTGTTTAAAATTCTTTTTTATTCAATTTAGTTTTGCTCTATGTTTTATTTAAATGTTTTTGGCCACATTTACTGCTCTATAGTTAAGAGGCTTGCTGATTTTAGTGTGATGGCTTTCCTTGACTTACACTAGAATTTTGTAGTTACATTCCTATGGCGCATTAAAATTTTAGGTATTAATATACCTGCATCATTTGCAAATTAAATACATTTTTCCTGATCTTAGAAGGCTTACAAAAAAGTTAGTGCCTTATACTGTAAAATGCTCAGCAAATCTTCCTAAACCTGTGTAAAGGCTGCCTCGGAGGAACAGAAAGTGCCCCACTGGGTCATATTTGAATTTGCCATCCACATACTCATTGCAAGGTTTAGATCTAGCTCAGGATTGTTAAGATTCCTTTCTATTTTGGCTACACAGTAAAAGAAACAGTCATTAGAGTGAATCGGCAACCAACAGAATGGGAAAAAATTTTCGCAATCTACCCATCTGACAAAGGGTTAATATCCAGAATCTACAAAGAACTAAAACAGATTTACAAGAAAAAAACAAACCAGCCCATTCAAAAGTAGGCGAAGGATATAAACAGACACATTACAAAAGAAGACATATATGAGGCCACCAAACATGAAAAAATGCTCATCATCACTGGTCATTAGAGAAATGCAAATCAAAACTACATTGAGATACCATCTCATGCCAGTTAGAATGGTGATCATTAAAAAATCTGGAGACAACAGATGCTGGAGAGGATGTGGAGACATAGGAACACTTTTACACTGTTGGTGGGAGTGTAAATTAGTTCAACCATTGTGGAAGACAGTGTGGTGATTCCTTAAGGACCTGGAAATAGAAATTTCATTTGACCCAGCAATCCCATTACTGGGTATATATCCAAAGGATTATAGATCATTCTACTATAAGGACACATGCACACAAATGTTCATTGCAGCACTGTTTACAATAGCAAAGACCTGGAACCAACCCAAATGCCCATCGATGATAGACTGGAGAGGGAAAATGTGGCACATATACACCATGGAATACTATGCAGCCATAAAAAACCATGAGTTAATGTCCTTTTTAGGGACATGGATGAACCTGGAAACCATCATTCTCAACAAACTGACATAAGAACAGAAAATCAAACACCCCATATTCTCACTCATAGCTGGGTGTTGAACAATGAGAACACATGGACACAGGAAGGGGAGCATCACACACTGGGGTCTGTGTGGGGGAACTAGGGGAGGGACAGTGAGGGGTGGGGAGTTGGGGAGGGATATCATGGGGAGAAATGCCAGATATAGGTGATGGGGAGGAAGGCAGCAAACCACACTGCCATGTATGTACCTATGGAACAATCTTGCATGCACTTCACATGTACCCCAAAACCTAAAATGCAATATATATATTTAAAAAAAAAAA